>NC_055686.1:25502069-25802069 GCF_017639745.1 Melanotaenia boesemani
GAGTAAAGTGGTCCAGGCTGGTTCCAGCCGCCTAACACGCTGTAAAAATTCACGTATAGTCTTTCTTCAAAAGCTTGCGCAATTTCTGAAGTTGTTCTCGTCTTCATTTTTCTTTTGCTCCCCCCCTTCCTGATCCTCTTCTTCTCTGGTGTGTTTCTTTTGCTGGTTGCATGTCAGCTATTCTGATCAGCACTGCCCGGCAATTTCCATTGGTATTGCTCCGCTTCATGTGTCATGCAACAAATAGCTAAGATCCCTGAAAAACTGACCAAAATACACGCGTAACTGGAGAAAGATGAAACTCTCCATCCGTCTGCGTATCCATCTTCTGTGTCGGGTATAAATGGCCTTAAAGATGTTGGCTAGAGCTGTGAAACCTCAACGAGTGTCCATACACACTGGTTTGTATGGCATGTGCCCGTTTCTTTTTCTCAGCAAGTCACCAAAGTTTACAGAAAGATGTCACTCTTCAGCAGATTGAACCCACAAAAGATCAGAGCCTCAGGATTGGATCAATAAAATTTTATTGTGTACAGGAAGATGTCTCAAGACTGTTATATCTGGTCCTTGGCAGTATGCTGTGGACGTAAGAGAACTGAGTTTAAGGACTGAATGACTGTAGGGCAAAGTTTCAGGTAAATAAACAATGTACCAGCAGAAGTGATACAATCCTGATCTGGAATCTCCACCGGGAAACTGCGAGTGACAACAGGAGATAATGTAAGAAGAACTAGAGGGTTACTAGCACCGGGTTATTCTGATTCGGACAGAGCACTCCAAGAGCTCCAGTATTACCTTCTTTTCATCCTAAAGGGAAATAAGCTTGGTCCAGAATCCAAATCCAATCCGTAAAATAATCTGAAGGTAGGGATGTTATGCTCGAGCTGATCTGCTCGATCACATTTCGAGCATGTGACATAGAAGTGTTGTGAGTATTGTCTCTGAGCATTGATTCAGCATGCCAAAAGTCACGTGATAGACCAAACGAGGCCTCGTTACGTCATCAGCGCGTATCGAGCAGCAAGCGGGATCTTTGAAGGAACCGGGCTTGTCAATCTCTCAGATTCCAAACGCTGAGGAGACCGCAGGTTTTTGAGAGGAGATTCTGTAGCGATTGTGCGACATTGCATTTTGAAAACAAATTTAGGAAAAGCATCACATCAGCATGAGCTTATATTGACTCACATTTAGCTTTTAGAGATTTGGGGAAACAAACGTCTGCGCAAGACGCCGTTGCCAGAGTAACAGCTGAAGGAGCTCGGAGTATGAGAGAAGGACGGAGCAGGCGGTGCCTTCAACATCACAGGTAAGCTTAATTCCCCTTTCTTTATATAGATGTTTTTTAAATAGCCTTGCAAAGAGCAGACTTTAAAGTTAATCATAAACTTCACCCAGAAGCATCAGAGGAAACGTCTCAGTCTACAGCTGCAGAGGAAAAACCACCACCTGCAGGACCTTAGACACCAAGCTGGTTTCTGATCACCATCAGCAGAGAATTTAATGATTTTAAACTTGGTTAATTCCAATTTTGTTCTTGTGTTTCTTTCAGGTGCAACCTCTCCAAAGCTGGAGAGGTAGTGTGCCAGAAGAGGAGCAGACTGAAGCCTAACAGAAAATATGTTTTTAAATAAAAAACTATGACACATCACAATGTTACCAAAGTTTTTTTCTCATAATACATTTCAAGATTCAAAGTGTCTTTGTCATTTGCACAGTAAGGAAACAAGTTTCCCTGAACAATGAAAATCTTACTTTGCCGTCCAACCTGAATGTCATAAAACAGTATAAAATAAAAATCAACAATTTGAAAAAAAAAAAAAAAAATAGAAGATAAACAAAAAAACTGAGTAAATAATCTATGTACATAAATGTGCAGTGTCCTATAAACTGTTGTGCCACATTTAAAAACAATCAGCTATGCAAAAGAAAACAACTCATGAGGTAGACGATAACCCGCATTTGCAATATCTATTATAAATAATAAGACACATAAAACAGTAAACACTTTTATTACAACTGTATAAAATAACTAACACAGTCACTATACCCGTTACACAAACACTCCTTCCCTCATGCCTTCCCACTGAGTAACTACTATCATTACAGATTAGTATACTTCAGTTACACCACAATTCTGTTACCTAAACAAATGTTACCTCATACCCCTCCTTCTTATTTATATGAACAACAGAAAATAAATATGCACTCGGATGGTAGGTTACGTATCGTTTATTGAACACGTATTCAAAGTTGAGATAGGGATGACAGATGTGAGGTGTCAATGCTGTCCTTCTGATACATCAGACTCCCACAGCCAGCAGATGGAGCTCTTTGGTTTGGTCAAATGATTCAGAACAGCAAGCCATTTTCAAGCATTTGGGTCAAAGTTGGCTCGATGATTCATGAGGCCTCGGTTTCACCATCCCTAACTGCAAGCGACAACAGGAGATGATGTGGGAAGAACTAGAGGGTTAATAGCACCGGGTTATTATGATTCAGGCAGAGCATTCCAAGAGCTGCAGTATTTCCTTCTATTCCTCCAAAAGGAAAATAAGCTTCATCCAGAATCCATATCCAATCCGTAAAATAATACGAAGGTCAAAGTCCAAGAGAGCTGCAAAAAAATAGAGCAAGACATTACCATACCGAAACAGGCAGATACAGGGAAAAAAAAAAAAAAACACCAGGAAGTTAGAAAATTGGTCAACAGGCAGATGAGAAGGGCTGGAAACGTACCGGAGTAAACGCTGATTATCTGGCAGTAAGCAGCAGAGACTCCTGCTTATCAAGGGAGCAACACAGGTGGAAAGTATTAGCAATCAGGGTAAAGCAATCAGAGTCAGAGGTAAGATGCCTTCAGAGGCTGCTGGGAAATCCCATCTCCAACATAAAACTTTAACAGAAAGATGTCTCATTAGCAAAGACCTTGATGAGAAGTTTGATTAATCTGAATCAGGTGTGCTGGAGTTGGAAACCTCCAAAACATGCAGGGCAGGTGTCCCCATAGACCAGGATGGAAAAAGACTGAATTAAATAATAAGGAATATTAAGAAAATAATCATGATAAAATAAAGATGAACGTGAAGTTGAACTTCAGCACACAAATGCACGAATGACAAACCAACAGTTTATTTAAATTTCCAAGTAAGTGATGAAACTTACAAGCTGTCTCCATCCTCTCTGTGATGTTATTTGTGCTAACATGGTTGTTGCCACTGCAGACAACAGTTCTGTTCTCAGTGAAAACGGTGATGTTGAAATTGTGGAATGACTTCTGAGGTGGTCTGCAGCCGTCTTCATCACAGACGGACCACAGCAAGGTGTCCTGGATGGAGCAGTTTACTGTGACGCTGCAGGATCCCTCAGTCAGGTTGGAGTGGTGCTCTGACGTCATCGTCATCACTGGTCTGGGAACCATGTCTGCAACAGCCAAACAATCAGATAACATCATGATATATTGGCGCCCTCCTCTGGCTGCCAGCTGTAAACACAAGACAGTCATCAAACATTCAGATGTGTGTTTAATGTTTTATTTAAGATATGTGAAGCTGCAGTGTAAAAAATCATCCTTTTGTAATGTCTTGTAAAGACAGCAAAAATTTATTTGCATTTTCTACCAGGTCAATACTCAGTACAGACAAATAAATAGAAAAGATCAATGTATAGTACAGGCTAAATACAAAGTACTGCAAAAGGACCTACCTTGGATGAAGACTTGAAATGTCTCAGATACTGAATTATAATCACTTTATAGATACTGGTGTCGTTGTCAGTCAACATTTTTATACAAAGGGAAAAGTTTCTGCGACCAGGCCGTGTTTTCTCTTTATAGCTGGAATTGATGCCTCTCTCAGTATGAATAACTTTACCAGAGAATTCCCATTTACCACCAAAATATGGAGGATTTTTACTGACATTCAGACACAAAGTTGTTTCTGAGAACATAATATGTTGCTTTTGGATGTTCTGCCAAAGTTCCTAAAAAAAGGAAAAAGAAAACGTTCAAGATAATTTTTAAATACACAGTCACAGCCTTTCAAAACAAAGAACACAGAGCAAACATACGGAAATAGGTGATAGAAGGAAAGTGGACAAAGAGCTCATTTTAAAATTTATTTTACATTAATTTAGTGGCATTGTTGTAAACAAATGTCTGAGAAGCTAAAGTGAATGCTTGTTAAAAAAAACATTTAAATAATCACTTTTTGTCTGTTTATTTTCTCGTTATTTAGAGAGTTGAGCAGGATAGGAAACATATTCTCCAAGATTTTACTTAATTTTTTTTAAATTTAGTTAATGGTCAAAAATGAATAAATGTACTGATTTCATTTATCATAAAATAACTCATGTGAAAAATATTCATCACTACAATGGTGTTACAGTCATTTTTGTATTTTTTGTAATGAAAATTAAATTAAAGCACATTAACTAGTTCAGACATCCTATATGCAAAAATGAAAGAATGTCATAATTGATCTTATCTGTAAAAGTCCAGCAGCTCAGAAAAGAAACATTTTTTGGACGCTCATCGTTATAATCTTAACAAGTGTGGAATAGGAACGCATGGCGTGTTAAATAGTGCAGCAAACCATGAATCTACCCAGAACAACACCACCAGGTGCCAAACTCAGGAAACGAAAGAGAAAAGAAAAAAATAGAAAAGAGTTCCAGCATTAGAGAACCAATAAATAATTTATCTAAATGCAGTCGACAATCTAGTGTTGCTTCTTTCAACCATGATGCCTAACGTCCCACAAAATGTGAGATAGCAGTAAGTTATTTTGTGTTAATGCATGCCATAGGGAAGTAGGGCTGGTTTGTGTATCTTTGAGACCTCACGCTGCAATTATGAAGTAATAAAGTAACTGGCTAAAATTCTGTTTGATTTTACTTATTTTATTTGGTGTTGCCTTCAACCATTACTAACAAATAATGTAAACTAATAACTGCAGTTTCTCCCTGTGTGTCAATAACACCCAGACGGTTACTTAATACAAGCACCAGAATAAGAAAACTGGAACCACAAAATGTGTAACTGCAGCTTTTTCTAAGTGAATAGATAAATATTAATGCACCATCAAGTTGATGAGCAAATGTTATCTTATTATTACCATTGTATTAAAAACCTGTTACTAATCATAAAGCAGCATTCTGAGAAGCTTGTATATTTGTCTTCTTACGTAAATTACATGTCCTATAAGAGAGGGAAGTTAATGATATGCCAGCCATTTATGTTTTAGTTGGCAAGCTTCAAGTTCTCTGTGAACGGTTTTTATCTTAAAATGTCATAAAATAATTTCACATTTTCTTTTTTTTTTTTCTTTTAAACTTGTTCCGTCCAACATTGTAGCAACAGAATGTTTACAATTTACCAAGAGTCTGGAACGAGTAAACGTATATAAGGTTTATTACAGGAGAAGTATTGAATACAGTTTACTTGCAAGTAATGAGAGTAGTCGTCCCGACTCGCATGAAGTCAGGAGAGACTCTGGGGAGGCAAGAGGAAAAACAATAGTTCTACATTTCTGTAGAAAGAATCCTCCTTCCTGAAGACCTTGGGTGGACACACAACTCCAAGAGCTGGCGTCAAAACAACCTCACATAGTTGTGTCTCCACCAGAACCAGTCTGACTAAGGGTCTGAGGAAGGAGCAGATAAAGGTCATCTTACCCTCGTAGTGAACTTTTAACAGAGCATGTACATGAAGAGAATAAACCTTAAAAGTGAATAAAAGCATGATGAGTAAAAATGTACAATGTAAAAAGTAACAACCAGTGTAAATACAATTTATAAATGAATATAGTAAAGGAAGTAATTATAGTTGTGATTATAACATTAGGTAAATAAGTAACATTTCTTCACAACACACACACACACACACACACACACACATAATGTTTCCCATGAATTATATATTTTTTTTAACCTGAGTTTATTGTGGATTTGTTATTTTACTATTTCAGGGAAAAAAATAACATTTTTTATCACAATTTAGAATGTGAATCTGTTCAATTATTGTTCAGATTGTTTTCATCTTTTGTATAAAACTGTACCAATGTTATTTTCACAATCATTCAGAGTCACTGTGTTCATATTGTTGGTGCAGTTTTATTTGGAATTCTAGTGTTTTGAAATGGCGAGTTTGTCAGATTGTGTTTTATGTAGAGAACCTGTTTAGTGTTTATAAAAATGTGTCATTTTGAATTGTGTTTTGTGTTATTGTTATTCATTGTTCACGTGTGTTCAATAAATATTCATTAAAATGTTCAAATGTTTAATAAAAACATATTAAAATATCCATTCAGTTCTGTTCACTCATCAGTAGGTGGCAATATTGAGTCAAATGTTGGTAATTGTGTCACTCAACTGTAGAAGAGAATCAACTGATGTTTCAAGCTGTTTGCAAACACTGCAGCTGCAACATTACAATGTTTGACTAAATGAATAACGTTATAAATGCATAAACTTTTTATTTTAACATATGCCATAAATGATAAAGATTTCTTTTGAGACATGAGATGCAGAATTGGAGAACTGCTGGTGTAAAACGGTAGGTTGAAGTGCAGTTTAGTCCGTTATTTACCTGATAATAGCAGTTATATTTTATAATAGATTTAAGCCAAATGTATTAAGCAACAGGATAACAGCACATAAATAGTTAATAATAAACTGCAACCTGTAAGATGACGATAACATGATGATGAGCTTCTGCAGCTGATGCGACGTCATAATCAGTGACAAAACCTCCTTTATCCATTTTACATCAGCAAGAAACCTTCTAACTCCATGTAAGCTTGATTTGGGTAAAATATTAATAAAGTAATGACACAATCAAATATATGATGATAATGTAAAACACAATACCAAGTTTGATGACATTATGTCCAATTATTACAAAAACCATAAAGTTTTATTCATTTCTTGAAAAATAACAGTTTTGGACACAAGAGGTTTGAGCCCGACAGCAGCGATATGACGATGATCGATCGTAAGGAACAGCATGTTTGATGACACAAATATTGAGATATTTGTCAGGAAGAAGACATTTTTATTTTTCCATAGTTTTGTGAAGAGATGAAGTGAATGAAGTAAAACCTACAGTCATGAATTCCATGTTGCTTTGTAGTGATGGAAGAGAGAGTAGTTTATTTAAAGAATGGGTTTATATTTAATCTGGTGAAGAATAGAATGGATTCTTTTTTATTTATTTTGCACTATATGAGAGATAAACTGAAATATCGTCCATGTTTTTGATTGACTGATTAATTTTTATTTCAAACAACAAATAACACAAATTAATCAGAGTAAATAAAAAAGTACCAGTTGCTATAGAGTCTGAAAAGGAGCAGGATGAAGTTTAAAAACTTATCTATTCCTGCCCCCCTTTTATAATCATAATTTTACTTTCCTTTTTTTTCTTTTTTTTTTTTTAGGAAAAAATACATACAGGAAAGAATGAATATAAACATGTATATGGGGATATTTTCTTTAATCAAGAGCATACTTGTTTGCTTTGACAGCAATCAATGACTGTTCATTCATTACAAAGAGTTCTCTGCAACCCTTAAATATACAACTCCACATATACTCCACAAACAATGTCCAAACAATCTGATTTGTGTTCACCAACCATCACATACTGTTGCCTTTTAGTTAAATAGCTCTGAATCCATTTCAGCACAACCCCTCGTATCCCATACCGCTCCAATTTCTTAATGAAAATACCATGGACAAAATAACCCTGCTGCTAATAGTTTCTGATCTATACAGTTAGTAATTTCCTCTATTAAATGCATTATCGCCAAAGATGTTGATCTGTTGTTTCTAAATTGAGTCTGATAAGATATTATGTTTGTTATTAAATCTATCCAGTCTTTTTATAAATAACTTTTCCAGGATTTTAAAAACTGTGAAAGCAATGAAACAGGCCTGTAATTTTTTTAAATTTGTGTTTGTCTCCTGTTTTGAACAATGGTATAACTTTTGCAATTTTCATTTTACTTGGAAAAGTTCCTGTCTGAAATGATGAATTGCAGATATGTGTTAATGGTTTAGAAATTCCCAGAATAACCTTTTTGAGTATTACCATGTCAGTTTTATTCCAGTCTGTTGATGTCTTATTTTTGCATTTACTTACTGTATTATCTCATTTTCTCCAGCTTTACATATAAACAATGAGCTAATGTTTCTTGTTATTGTTTCTTCATCATCATCTTCAGGCACCATTTTCATTCTTTTCTCTTGCCAGTTTTGGTCCAACGTTAACAAAAAACTCACTGAAGCTATTGGTTTCATCATTTATGTTGGTAATTTTTTGCCATTATCAATAAAATAATTGGATGATGATATTTCCTTAGACCCATAGTTAATAATACCATTTAATATTTTCCAAATCTCTTTAATATTGTTTCTATTTTCCTCTAATACTTTACAATAATAATTTTTCTTACAGGTTCTCATTATGGTGGTTAATTTATTGTGTGAATTCTGTTAACGCTACACCATGGATGTATTATAGGAACTGGATAACGGACTGAAAATGGCGGCCCATTCATTTCTATGGAAGTTGCTCACCCAGCGCATACGCCGAAAAAGTTCTCAGGCTTCCGGGTTACTTCCGCATATTGGGCCCATAGAGCATGCGCAGTAGTGTCACCTCCCATCATGCTTCACGTCACTGTGAACGAGCAATGCGCAGCCCAGTGACCTGATCCAGCGACGCGCGGTCACGACATTAATCTGCAGTATGAGAGCTGTACAAACTCAGATGATGATTTTCTACGGCACACGATCGGACCTCGATGTAAAGTAATGATATAATATACGTGGAAAAAGTTGTGTAGTAATTGTTAAAATGATGGTTTGTTTTAATCTGATGAATTTCTATATGGGATTCGTAATAGCCCAATATAAGTCAGTCTATATTGTATATTTGTATAATCCCGTGTCAAATTTTCACGATGACTTACAATTCCTACCTTTATTCATGAATAATTTCAGGCACGTCTTTTGTAATAAATGTTAGAAGTCCTTGTTAATGCATTATTTCATTGTGCTACCCATGCATATTCTCTTTATTTTTCTGCTATTCCCTGGATGACACCAAGATTATCAATTGCGTCTCTTAAAATGTTCCTTTCTTGTGTTTTGCCGGATTCCACTTTGTTAAATGCTGCAGTTTTTTAATTGACAAAGAAAAAAAAACTTTGTTTAAACTGAGGACTATGTTAAGGAAAACTAGGCCACTTGGGTTATCACCATTCTATATTTATTATGTAGTTATGTATTTTATGTATCGTGATTTCCGTTAGGGATTGAAAATGGTTTTGTAGGCTATTTTACCTAACTTGGCGACATTGTGTCGCTGTCATGAAATGGCTCAACACTCCCAAAATATTTAACTGTATATGTATAACAAAATATCACTGACAGCGATGCGTCAAGACTGTTATTCATATTTTATTTGAACTAACGAAAATAGAATAGCAGCTCATAAGACAAAATATTTTAATTAAAAAAAATTCTATTGCCCTCTGGGTGAACAGTGTGATTAAACTACTTAACAAAAAGTGAACTAATGTGAACCAAAATATAAGAAATTAACAAATAAAAAAAAAAGCCACCCTCACTTTCCCCGATCTATTCATGGGCTGAATCTCTCTTTACATAAAATAAACCAGTAAAACGCACTATCAGGTGGTTTAAACAACAACAACAAATAGCATAAAAAGAAAAAATAAGAACGAAAATAAATTCTAAATAAAAATAATTTACCGCACCTGACAGTGGGCTTTAACGACCTCCGAAATATTTTTTAAAAAAATATCATTTCCCAAAGTGGAAAAATGAACTCCGTCACGCAGGAATAGACCAGGGCTGTCAAATCTGATGTGAGGGTGACTTACCACCAGACAACCCATTTCTTGAACAAACGTTTTAATCACACTGTTCACCATTTCCTCGCTTTGTTTAAGCGTCCTGGCCTGCCAGACTGCCACCGCCGCCGCTGACAGATCTCTGACCAGACCACCACCAGCGCAGGGAATTTCCCTTTGAGCAACTGCATGTCCCTCTTCATCTCTCCAACCAGCTCAACAGACTTGCTCTTCCCAAGGTCGTTGCTGCCACAAGCAACGACCAGGACATCCGGGACCGTCCGTCCTTGCAAGGCTTGATGGAAAAAGGGGATAAGCCGATGCCACCTCAGGCCACCCCAGCCAAACCAGTGGACTGAAGCGTCCAGCCCGAGATTGCAGCCGATGGTGTCCCTGGCTCTCTCCTCTCCCCTTCGGACATAACTGTCCCCTATGATCCATATGCTTTTTTCTGTGAAAGTATGATTTGCACCCATTTAGAGGATATTAAACCAATTCAAAAAGGTTTTAAGCTTCTCAGATTTTTTTGCTCACTTACTGGAATGCGCTGTCGTGGGTGCCATTGAGCTCGTTTCTGCCATAGTTTCTGAAAGGCCACGATAAGTTTAAGTTTCAAGATTTTGCTTATGTTTTTTTTTAGGTTTGAAACAAAATTTAAATATGACTAACATTAATGATCCGTAATTAAATAAAAGCATACCTCTCAAGATTCCCTCCAACTTATGATCAGCATCAGTAGCAGTATGGACAGTGGGGGAGGGGATCGGAGCATGATTGACAGCAAGATCAAAATTTAAACAATGCACAAATTTGATACAGTCCTCTTTTGCCATACGTCTGGACCATGGATGTATTATAGAAAATATATATGGTCTGGACGGGTGAACTTGCGGCTAACTTTAACTGCGACAAAATGCCGTCCTGTGCAGCCATCAACTGCATCAACCGATCAGATGTGGAAGGCCAACAGTTGTTTCGGTAAGATGGTATCAAACAAACATATTTTAAAGACATTTATGAATCCATTCGATCTCTTTGTTTGCCCTCATAAGACATCCTTGTCTGTAGCTGGTAGTATACTGCATGCTGTCTTGCTTTTGCTTCTGTAAAACAGTGTGTGTGTGCATATATATATATATGCATATATATATATATATATATATATATTTATATATATATATATATGTGTGTGTGTGTGTGTGTGTGTATGTATATATGGCATGACTAATGCTCTAAACATACGTGCATTTGATCATTTGGTGGAATTGGACCAAAATGATGGAGACAAGGAAGGAGTGTGGTGAAATTAAATGCTTTATTTAACTTTAAGAGAAACAAAAACTTTACTGGCTTGAAAATGAAAAGGAACACCAGAAGTGATGAACAAGTGGGGATGAACACAGACAAACCTACAAAGGCAAAATACTAATAATAAAGCAAATACACGTGAGACACATAAGGTTCAACAGGATGTATCTTCTGGTGTGACAGCTTCCCTTTGGGTGACAGCAAGAGGCTGCGTCACTGGATTGGAAATGTGAAGCGGAAGGCTTGGACTCCAAATAAAAACTCCAGATTGTGTGCTCTGCACTTTAAAGATGAGTGCTTCACATTGAGTGGCGGGAAGAGGAGCCTCACATTAACTGCTGTGCCCACAATTTTTGATTACACACATGAAGGTAAGTGCTTGACCACTCAGAAAAATGTATGTGTTTCACACAGTTTCACACTCACAGAAACACATATACATGATCATTCATACTCAACAAAACATACACAAAGTGTGGCAGAGGTCTTGGATAAAGACAGTGTTGTTGTGATACAGGATCAATATAAAAACCACGTTGTTTCTGATGTTCTGGATCACAATTACACTGTCAAATCATCAGAAAATGAAAGTAAAGAACACACTGCTGCCAGTGACACTGCTTTCGCTGAGACACTGACAGCAAATGTGTCAGTGGCAGCAATAAAAACCACAGAGCACAACTATATTTTGAGGGAATCCCCCAAATCGTTGAAACGACAATTAGAGACTAAATTATATTCAATGGAAGAAAAATTAGAGAGCTGTCGTAAAAAATTGAAATTGGAAAAGGAAAAGTCAAAACGACTGATGCAAAAAGTAGATTCCCTGGCAGAGGTTATCAGTGTCCTGAAGGAGAAGAGCCTGATTTCTTCTGGATGTGCTGAGATGTTGGAGAATTCCTTCAGTGACATTCCTAAGGAAATCCTCACCAGGATGGAGCATGGAAAGAGGTCCAAAGTGTCAGAGGAATTGCGATCATTTGCAATGACTCTGCACTTCTATTCTGCCAAAGCTTATGCTTATGTGCGTGAATCTTTTGATCTTGCTTTGCCCCATCCAGACACCATCCGGACCTGGTACAGCAACATCTCTGCAGACCCAGGATTCACACATGCATCATTCTGTGCAATACAGGCGCATGCACAGGACAGGAAAAAAGAGGGCAAAGAAACAATTTGTGCCTTGATGATGGATGAAATGGCCATCAGAAAGCATGTGGAATATTCTGCAGGGAAATACCATGGATATGTAGATTTTGGCTGTGGTACTGTTGATGACAGCTTGCCACCAGCAAGAGATGCGTTAGTTCTCATGGCTGTTGCTTTGCATGAGTCCTGGAAGATCCCTGTCGCATATTTCTTTATCGATGCACTGACTGGGGAGGAGCGCGCAAACATCATCAGCGAATGCCTCCAACGACTTCACCATACTGGAGTCCGTACAGTATGGGGCTATTATTGTAGCAATATTATCTACAAATCCGTGTTGAAAGTCACAAATGCATACAGAGAGTCGTGTATCCGTATCTTAATTTGTGTGTGCACAGTTGGATTCGCAAATGTGTAAATAAATCCACAAATGTGTGATGAGATTTCTGTGTCTGTAAGAATCTGCAAATGTGTAAAACAACTTGTGTGTAACCCGGTTTGCAAATGTGTAAAAAAATTCCACAAATCTGTATTTAAAGTTGCAAATGTGTAGACCAATCTGTAAATGCGTGCTAAGATCTGCACATGTGCAGACCGATCTGTATCCACAGAGAGACATGAATGCCTGGAGTATTTCAGCTACAAGACCCAGAAATACAGACAAATCGCTGGTTACGAGTCAAGCAGCTTCTGGATTGGCTCTCTCTACACACGTGGATTTTGCTACACTTGTTCCGTGAGAAATCCACAAATGCGTGCCAGGATTCGTATCCGTAACGCTTGGGTTTGCGTGCCCTGACCGCTGGCTCACAGGCTGCCTCACTCCGGCTGCCGTTGGTTCGCTTGCTCTGCTTCTACTGAGTGCGCGCGAGTTTCACCAGGGCAGGAAAGATGGCGGTGGCTGCTAATAGCGAGACGGATCAGATGTTTGGGGCCACAGATAATCCGTGGGTAAGTGACGTTCAGATTTTAAAAACAAATACAATGTAACATATATAATGAAATACAAATGTGAAGTTATGGAAAGGCTATTAATTTGGTAATTAGTAATGCAAGTGAACAGGGCTATTGCCTCTAGCCGTTAGCTCTGCCATTCATGATCTTAGAAGTCACAAATATGTTCGATTGTATAGCATTCTTTGTGAATTTGGTGTAATTGTTAAGTCAAACCTCCGTTACATCTTAAAATATGGCAAATACAGCATTTTCCAACGCTGGTCCTGGTACTCTTATACTACATGTTGTAAATGTCTTCCCCCCCTCAAACACTCATGATTCAAATGAGTGGGTTGTTATTAGGCTTTTGAAGTTCTTGATGATAAGTTGATCATTTGAATCAGGTGTGTTTGACACGCATTTGTGGATTTCTCACGGAACAAGTGTAGCAAAATCCACGTGTGTAGAGAGAGCCAATCCAGAAGCTGCTTGACTCGTAACCAGCGATTTGTCTGTATTTCTGGGTCTTGTAGCTGAAATACTCCAGGCATTCATGTCTCTCTGTGGATACAGATCGGTCTGCACATGTGCAGATCTTAGCACGCATTTACAGATTGGTCTACACATTTGCAACTTTAAATACAGATTTGTGGAATTTTTTTACACATTTGCAAACCGGGTTACACACAAGTTGTTTTACACATTTGCAGATTCTTGTACAGACACAGAAATCTCATCACACATTTGTGGATTTATTTACACATTTGCGAATCCAACTGTGCACACACAAATTAAGATACGGATACACGACTCTCTGTATGCATTTGACTTTCAACACGGATTTGTAGATAATATTGCTACAATAATAGCCCCATAGTACAGTGTCATTGACATGTGATGGACCATCTTGCCATTTCGCCATGCTGAAAGCACTTGGCACTGATTTAGATCCCAAATCAATGAGACCCTCCTTTCCAAATCCAGCTGATGCCTCACAAGTTGTCCATGTGGTTTTGGATGTGTGCCACATGATGAAGCTGCTCAGGAACACATTGGCTGAAGCAGTTTCACTACAAACAGCAAAAGGACTAATTAAATGGCAATATATAGTGGAGCTAAATAAACTTCAGGAGGCAGAAGGACTGAGGCTAGGAAACAAGCTGAAGATGGCACACATTCGGTGGGAGAGACAGAAGATGAAGGTAAAACTTGCAACTCAAGTTTTCAGCAGCAGTGTGGCTGATGCTCTGGAGTTCTGCAACAAACACCTGCATTTGCCACAGTTCAGAGGATGTGAGGAGACTGTGGACTTCTTGAGAACCATTGATGCTGCTTTTGATGTTCTCAACAGCAGGAACCCTCTGGGAAAGGGATACAAAGCCCCAATGAGGACATCAAACAAAGAACGCGCAGAAAAAATCCTGCTAAAAGCAGAAAGGCTGCTTCTGGATCTCAAGGACAACAAAGGAGCTCCTGTTCACTGTGGAAAGCGACAGACATGCATCATTGGCTTTATCGCCAGTTCAAGAAGTGTGCTCAACATCTTCCATGACCTGGTGGAAAAGCCAGATGCCCCCTGTCGCTATCTCCTGACATACAAGCTCAGTCAAGATCACCTGGAGCTTTTCTTTTCCTCTGTCAGAGCACGTGGTGGATTCAACAACAATCCCACGTCCAAGCAGTTCACAGCTGCCTACAAACGTCTTCTGGTGAAGCATCAGGTCAAGACTGGAACAGGAAATTGTCTGCTTATGGATGATACTCACATCTTGGGGGCAACACCTGTGTCAGTTAACACCATGCGTAGGTTTGACCTGAAACCTGTTGAGCAACTCCAGTCTGATCATGATTACTCACACTGCCCCAATGTTGAAGTGGTCTCTGAATACAAGGAGGCTGCAATCAGTTACATTGCGGGCTTTGTGGTGAAAAAGATCAAGGAAAAACACCACTGCATTCCTTGCAATGATGCACTAACAACAGACTCTGCCATCCATCCTTTCCTTCTCCTGAAGAATCGAGGAGGTTTGCAGAAGCCATCACCTGGCATCATCGCTGTCTGCACGGAGTCAGAGCGTTGTTTTCAAAGAATTTTGAAAACAACTTCTGGCAAGCATTCCCCAGGGACATGGCTTAGCATCAGCTGTTACCAAAGAAGTGCTAAGCTACAGTGCCGACAAAACTCTGTTCCCAGGGCTGCACAACCACATGTTTGAAACCACTGTGGATGACAATCATGTACACTTCTTGGTGAAAATGGCATCTTCCATTTACTGCACCATTAGATTGCACCATCTAGCCAAACGAGAGTCTGAAAAAATAAAAAAAGATTTTGTCAGACATAAATACACCAAGCTGGTCCATTTTCACCATCAGTAGTGTCCATGAATTAGGATTAAAGCTTATGTGACTGTCGATGTATATGTACTCTATCTGTGTGCTTGTATGTTTGTGTGTACATATATGTGTGTGTGTATTTATATTTGTTATTTGTATGTATATATATATATATATATATATATATATATATATATATATATATATATATGTGTGTGTTTGTGTGTTTTGTTTGAGCAATCCTTTGTCCACAGTGATGTAAAACAATGTCAACATGACTCCACTCCCAAATTACGAATTTCCAATTTAGGTGTGATTCAACCTACTGCTCTATAGAAAAAAAACTAAAACAAATGCTATCTTCATAGTAAAACTTGGAGCTTGCATGACGGAGCACAAGTCTTTACATGGACTAAGTAGTTTTATAAGTTCTATAGAGTAATAAAAAAAGACACGTTCATAGTAAAACTTGGAGCTTGCATGACGGAGCACAAGTCTTTACATGGACGATGTAATTTTATAAGTTCTATAGAACAATTAAAGTCTTAATGTGGACATAATTATCATTAATAAATTTCCCGAGACCTCTAAACCACACATACACATACAGACACACACGCACACAAAAAAATGGTTAGTTCTGTTTTATTTTTAAGTTTATAAA
The DNA here is from genome assembly GCF_017639745.1 of Melanotaenia boesemani. Classification (NCBI taxonomy): domain Eukaryota; kingdom Metazoa; phylum Chordata; class Actinopteri; order Atheriniformes; family Melanotaeniidae; genus Melanotaenia; species Melanotaenia boesemani. The sequence continues at coordinate 25,518,339 of NC_055686.1, forward strand.
ACTAAGTTCAGTTTAGACGTTCACCGATGACTGTGTTAAATACTTACAAATAAAAATCTGTTTCATGTTCAAAATGTTAGATCTTTGAAAAATATATTTCTTTCTATATTCATGGAAACAATATAAAAATTAAGAAAATAACATGATAAAATGTAAAAAAAAAAAAGATGTGACTTTTGATTTGGCTCTTATTCTCATTAGCCATTTTTTAGATTATTTTCAGCAATAAATCTGCCAAAAGGTTCAGGCAGGTCAAAAAGTTGTTTATATTTTATACATTCTGTTGTTGTCCTCTATAAATAGCATCTAAACAAATTGAGGTTCTGTGTCTCTTTTCTAAAAAAGTCTCTTATTCTTGTTCTTCTTTTAATTATTCTCAACAATAAAACTGCCACTGGTTTAGGCAGACCAAAAAAAGTTGTTTATATTTCATACAGAAGTTAAAGTTGTTATCAATGATGAATAAAGTCTAATGAAATTGAGGCTCTGTGTCTTTATTAAAAATTATTGTTATTTGTTGATCTCGTCAGGGTTTGTCCAGTTTGTCTTTGGTCTTGTGTTCCCACTCTTGGCCTGCACCTTGCCGTGGTGAGTGGGCTTTTAACTAAGACAGGCTATTTTTATGTTTTGTTTGTCTGTGGGCTGCAAAGGCATTGGTAGTACATGAAACATGACTATCTGGTACTGCCATTCATTAAAGTTTTTTTTTCACCATACTCCACAGCTGGATGCAACATCATGGATGATTGGACCAGTTCATTCTTTCTCCTGGAGTGATGTCCCCTCTCCCTCCAATCTCTGTTGAGAGAAACAACTTACTTATTCAAAATGGAACATGACAAATGTGTTGGTATTGATAACTTTTTATACTTTGATTTGTTCATGTAAAGCTTCTCGTATTAACTCATATTTAAAGTTTTATCAAGGAACTCCAGTAAAAAACATTTTTAGTCTAATTATGTTATCTGTACATATAATTGACAAAACCCCACCTAATAAATACACACACAATTATTCCACATAAAGATTCGATATCCAACGATCTACCAACTAGAGCTCTTATCTATGTGATGTGATACACCATGTGGATTCAAGGACACCAATATAATCTAGGTTCATATTTTTTTTGTTTTCATTTACTTTCAGCAACACTACGCAAGTAAACTAGTCATCATTCGATTTTATATTATTAAATACAGAGTAGTTCACCGTAAATGCAGTCATGATGACATTTGAAGGTTGAACATGGGACATTTTTATTAAAAGCTATATATTTGTAAAAGATAATACCTCCAGAAGGTATTTAGACGGATGCAGAGTGAAAGTATAGCATTTCCTTAAAAACATATATTTAGCCTTAAAAATAAATCTTATTTTGGCGGGTTTGACAAAAAGATTTCCACAGCATTCAACATACAAACAGACGTGGAGATAGCCACGTTTCTCCTGGACCAGTTAGCTAACTCGTTTGCTAAAGTAGCCGGCTACCTACCAGCTGTTATTTTTCTGCCGTCGTAACTACAACCTAGAGCTAATTAGGATTTAGGTCACAATACGTTTAAAAACAGGAACTATCATGCATGTAATATCAAACATTAAGAATACAAATGTATTAAGTTACTCGATATCAGAAAAAAGAAACTTAACTTTAACTTAACTTTTACGAACAGCTTTCCCATCATATTGAAGTCAACAGCCGTCCTCCTCGCTCCCGACACAGCATGACCGCGCTTCGGCAGTGCATGTGCACATGCCGTGACGTCACCGGAGAAATAGAGACTTTTCTGTGGCTTTTATGGCCTTTTGAAAAATAATTGACGGATTAAATGTCCATGAATTAAAAATATTGAATAGAAAGATTAGTAATTAGCTGTGTTTAAAGCTGAAGACGTCCTGTCAACAGTTTTACAGCCGTGTCTTTTACCATTGTGGCCTATGGGAAAAATGCTTTTTGGGCCCCATGGGATTTTTTGTTGCAGTACCACGAGTGGCCACTGGGAAAAATCGGCGTGCCGCCATTTTCAGTCCGTTATCCAGTTCTATAATACATCCATGGTGTAAACCAGTGCTCCGCCTATCAGATCTGCTCGGAGATGCGCAAAGATGACGTCACGCATTATAATTGGCTGTACGGCAGTCTCACATTTTATGCGTTATAACTCCACAAGTTTATGGATACAGAAGAAGAGGCAGAAGAAGCGGGAGATTGTTGGATACTGTTTGAGCTCTCTGTGTTCAAGACGCAAGCGACTGAGCGACTTTGTAAGTATCAAGGTAATTTGTAATACAAAAATGTGTGTTTGACTGAATTTGGTCCGATTATCTTGCCAACATTAGCGCTAAAGAATGAATGCTAATGAGAATGCAAGTGCTTAACTGTCAGTGTGTCGGTTACGAACGGTTTTGAACTGGCTTAAGTGTGCTCCTCCCGAGCATTTTGGTCTGAAAAAGGCTTATGTTAATTAATCATAAAAGTCCGTACATTCATTTAAATCCCAGCCGCTGCTCCTTCAAATTTATTTCGCTCCTTTTTAAAAATTTGTTTTAATTTATTCATTTTTTGTCATAAATCCATCAGCACTTCTCCACCTTCACAGCAGATGCATTCTTAGTCCCCCCAAGCGCGAGGGTAGACTGATAACTATATTGCTTTTATATGCGTAGAAACATTACGAATCTGGCCAACGATGGAGATTTTTACTCCGCCATACACCTGCAGCTCTAGTTAATGGGATCGCTGGTTCCACAGTGCGCACAGCTTCTGAAGTGCTTCAGTTTGGCTGTAACTTCTAAATGATTTATATAACCTCATAATAAATGGTGTAATTTGTAGCGGTGTTTAATTAAAACGTTTTTTAGATACATGCAGTCATGGACGATTCTGCATGGATGCAGCATAAAACAATAAGTAGCTAATTCTGATGCTGCTTGCCTGTGTTTCGCGTGACCTAGCTTGCTGTAACAACTGCAGATAAACAGTCTCTCAGAAAGAATTAGAAATATTTACTCAAGAAAACCTTAAAACTAAGCAGACGTGTTTTTTTCTGATCATAAAGTAGAACATGAAAAAGATCTTAACTTGCAGACCGAAGGGATAAAATCCCTGCTTTATTACAGAAATGGCTGCTGAACCATTTCTGATAACAAAAAAATCACAGTATAGTGGATTCTGGATTTTCTAGAAATGGAACAATAAAGTTCAGCAATGAATTGTTAATATCAGGACATGCAGATGGATTTATAAAATAATTAAATATAAACAGGTAGTTCATTATTATCTGACTGCTTTTTTTCATTCATAAAGAATAGCAATGTGCAGTAAGAAAAAAAATGAGCATTTAATGTTTACAAAATATCACAAAGCCATATTAATTTCTACTGATTTGAATAAAGCTTAATTTTTTAAACAATTTTTACAAAATAAATATTAAAATGGCAATTAATACTTTTTGAAGCCCATTGTCTGCACCTGTAGGTCTAATTAATCTGCTGCAGTACACAACATGCTTCCTCTGTTAACATGAACATAATACTAGGTGAATGTACGTGTTATGTGGACTTAGTGCTGCTGAGACAGATGCAGACCAGAAACACCTGAAGAAACTGAGCAAAACGGCTTTAAAGACAAGATGCAGTATTGCAGAAAGAGAATCAGCAACTTCCGGGTTACGGAAAGCCGACAAATTAAATTTTAAAGTCAAGTTCTGTCCTATTTTAACCTCTAGCAATCTTAACATCAAATCAAGTGTAAAAACAGCCTTCTTTTGTTTTTTTGTTTTAGATTTATAAACGAATTATGAAAAAACAAGCTGATTTATTTATATTTTGAATTTCGTTTTAGAATTGAACGAATGATACACGGATTAGTGATCTATTTTATTTGGTTTTTGACATAACAAACAAAAAAATTTCCTGTGTATATTTCAATATTATGCTCAGATCACAAATGCAAATTGAAAAATTGGACCACAGGACTTGATTGGAAATAACTGGTTGGGTTTACGTGACCCAGAAATTTAGTCAAGAGCATTAAACGTAAGCTTGATAAACGCCAGGATCGATCAATCAGGAGGAGAGGCCAGTCAGCCCCATTAGCCATATCTTCATGAAATGTTTCTACATATGAGTTGTTATAATTTGTACTATATGCTGCACACGTGAATGAAGACTCGGTGTGATGTTGTTTATTTGCTAGATTCTGTAAAACAAACACATGGCAATGAATCAGTGTCAGTGTTTACTGCTGGCAGAAGCGCTCACTAAAGGGTATCTCCCTCTTGTGGCAGAAAAGGTTAACTCCTATTTTCCGATGTGCAACATCTGAGCGCTGCAGAGTGAGTCTGAGATATGGCCTTTTCTCCTCAGATCTGAGCACATAATCTCCTGAGGCTCATTTCTGGGCATTGCAGGATGCCCATTTGCTGCAATATGCATGAAAGTTCGGTGTGTGTCAACCTGCTGTTGAACAAGTCCGGATCAAAACAGTGTGGTTCCAGCGCCACCATGGTAGTCTACTACCTTATCTGAACCATAACTACTGTGCACAGAGCCATTTCCCAGCTCAAACCGTAAACACAAAATGTTTGATTTTGTGTCAGTGTATTGTCAAAGTACTCTTGAACTCAAATCATATCTATAACTTTGCATTAAGTTAACGTCTTATTAAGAATAACTGAAATAGTGACTTATTCTAACTTCCCAAACCCGATGCCCATTGTGGTGTGCTTGGGTACAATTAAAATTTCATTGTCTCACTGTATTTGATACTTAATGTCATTACTGCCCAAAACTCCCACGACTCATGGTCTCCTGGCTGTTACAGGTTTTTGATTCCTCGAGGGAAGCAGGTGGAGAGTGAGGCTCTGAGGCTGTCAGACGGTGAGACGGTGAGGCTGATCAGAGCCTGGAGCAGGACAAACAAACAATTAAGGTGAATCTTCTTTGAATTACAAGCTCTACGTGAAAACCCCTGCATCATTGTCAAAAGATGGCCTCAAATTATCTTCAAAAATGGAGGAAGGTCAATACCATAGTCAACAAATTAGCTGAGAATGAGAGTGAAGATGAGTTCATGGATCAGGTTTCAGATGTTGAAGACATTCTGGGTGAGGAAGAGATCCAGTCAGTGGATGATGGCATGGATCAAGAAAGACAGAGTGTATATTCTGACTCAGAAGATGAACAAATGGAAGAGCCAGCTGAAATAGCCAATGAACACTTGGATGAAAATGGATTGGATCTATGCAGTGACTTGGCAGATTGGGCAGTGACCAGTAATCAAACACACAAATCTGTCAATGCCCTCCTCCAAATCCTTCGAAAATATGGGCATGATTATCTACCCAAGGACTCCCGGACACTTCTCTCCACTCCAAAAGTAGTTCAGTGCCAGGCAAGATGTGATGGAGAGTACATTTATTATGGGCTAGAAAGTGGAATATGCCGCATACTTTTACAATGCCCAGCTTCCACAGAAGACATCGATGTCCTTATTAATGTTGATGGTGTACCAGTGTTCCGATCTAGTGATGCTCAGTTCTGGCCCATGTTGGCAAAGGTGGATGGATTTGAGCCTTTTGTCGTCTGTCTGGTCAGTGGCATGGCAAAACCACAACCACTGGAAGACTACGTCAAAGACTTGGTAGAAGAGATTATGAGGCTTAAGGAAAATGGAGTACAGCACAATGGAAGAGTTATACAAGTGCATATAAAAGCCTTTATATGTGATGCTCCAGCAAGGGCTTTCCTAAAAAAAATTATCTACCACACTGGATACTCGAGCTGTGAAAGGTGTGAAGAGGAAGGTGAATGGTCGGGGAAAGTAGTGTTCAACAGTAAGGATGCATTCACAAAAAGGACGGATGAAAAGTTCAGCCAGATGGCCTACAAAGGAAAACATCAGAATGGGGAGACGCCTCTGATCAGAGCAGGTGTCCCATGTGTCAGCTCATTTGTGCTCGATTATATGCACCTAGTTTGCCTTGGAGTAGTGAGGCGCATCCTATATTACTTATGTCGGACCGCTAACCCTCGTAGACTCCCTCCAAGACAGAGAGCTGAACTCTCCAATAGAATTGTTGGATTGAGGAATGCAATGGTTAGTGATGTAGCCAGGAAGCCTAGATCCCTTCATGACTTGGACAGATGGAAAGCCACAGAGTTCCGACAATTTTTGCTGTACACTGGACCTGTGGTGCTACGTGGAATTGTGGACCCAGATTTGTACCACCACTTCCTCTGCCTTACAGTTGGAATGTCAATCCTTCTCACAGCAGATCGTGATAGAAGAAATCAATTTCTGCCTTATGCAGCTGAGCTCCTTAATCATTTTGTGGTCCACAGCGCAGAGGTGTATGGAGACAAATTCACTGTCTACAATGTACATGCTCTCAAACACCTCCACGAAGATGTAGCACACTTTGATTGCTCATTAAATGATATATCTGTTTTCCCCTTTGAGAACCATCTTCAAACAATCAAAAAGCTTGTGAAGACCAGTCATAACCCATTGGTGCAAGTGGCAAAGCGTATAGCAGAGAAAGCGTGTTCACAAAAAAGTAAGAAACTGAAGCAAAGGCCACTGCCGTTTGTGTCGGTTAAGGGAAGAGACGGCTGCTTTCTGCTCAAGGACGACAGTGTTGCATTCGTAACAGAGAAAAGAACTGATGGAACATTAGTTTGCAATGTGATTCCAGATCGTCGAACCTCCAACCTCTTTGAGAAGCCTTGCCAGTCAAAACTTCTGAACATTGCTTTTGTTCGCAGTATCCACGGCATGGCTAAAACACAGCTACTACAAAGCCAGGACTTGAAAAGGAAAGCTGTTTGTCTACCACACAATGGAGGCTATGCAATCTTCCCTTTGTTGCATGAAATTGAGTAAATCACTAAAACACTTTTTTAAAATATTTTTTTTTAATTTTTATTCACTTGCAGTTCTTTATACATTACAGACAATGGTTTATGCAAAGGCTGTTTGGCTTGAGGGTGACAAACAGTTTGAAGGTGTCATCCCAAAAAACTGGATACAGGAAGAAAAAAATGTTGTTCGATGGCCAAAGAAAAGTGTGCATTCAGCCCATAAAAAAAAGATGGACCCAGAGGTTGACTGGAAAACGTTCCCACTGGTGAAAATAAAGACAATATCAGGTATGTCCTTTTCATTTTTTATGAAGCATAAATAAACTACTGCTGTAAAAAAGCGAATTCTGAGTAAAAGGTTGTTTGGGCATTTGGTGCATCTTTACAGATGACCTTTTGGGAAATGAAAGCACATCCGGTCAATTTGTTGTAGGTTTGAGTATGTTGTGTATCTTTGTCTTGTAAAGAATTATGGGGAGTGAGTCATGGTTGAGCTGCTTTGCTTGAGAAAAGGTTCTAAACATTCTGTGAGGAATTGACAGTTGGTCATGTCTTTTGTAGACAATGAGAAAGATTGTGAAGATTATAACTACACTTCATCAGCCCAAACTGACCATGAAGGTTCCACCATTGTGCCAGAAGAAAACAGGAAGCGACACGTTAAGAAGAGGACATATGATGATTTTGTTGATGGTAAGTGTATAAATGTTCTCTATTGAAATATGTTATATATTGTTTCACTTGCAAAAAGTAGGCTAATTTAAATAACAATTTTAGGACAATCAGAAGATGATGTCTCAGTGGCTGTGAAAAAGACAAGTGAGTGGATTTACATTGCTTGAATCTTATGGAATTCTGATTTTTTTTTTTTTTTAAGTTTTTTTTTTTTTTCCAAATAATGATTTTATCAGAAGATATTGCAAACAGTGATACAATCTGTGATGTGAATACTATTTTGACTATTTCATATCTAGATAATACAGATTTGCACGCATATCCAAAGCCTCCTGAAATCCAGAAGAACAAAGCTTCTGCTACTATTGATCAAAACACTCCTATGGGTAAGTCAAGTGGGCTACCACGATAGAGCAGTGTTCAGCAAAAACGGAAAAAATTGTTGGTATGAATCAGTTGTGTCACAATATACTGCTATTAATAATAATTTTTATATTGATATTGTCTTCAAAGTGCATTATTAGATTATGGTGGTTAAGCTTCACTGCCTTCTTCATACATACTTATTCCACATTCTTACTCCATCTGAACATTTCATCCTCCAAACTGGGGGCAGTAGTGAAACTACCAGTAACAAAATGAATCTGTCAGCAGAGTCAAGAAATGTTTTTATCTCTTCACTTGTGTAAATTATAGCTAAACCAGCACAAAAACTATTTCCAACATAAACCAGCATTATCTGAACAGATGCATTACAAACCCAAACAAAAAGCAATATTTGCATTTTGAAACGTAAAACGCCTAACCTTTGAACTATTCACTTCAGTCCAGTATAAGGGCAAGGAATTGTGGGTAATGTGGGGAGATTCTACACTTTGCCTCAATCCCCTTGCTCTGATAAAGTTTGAGAGGAGAAAAGGGAACAGGAATCATACATAGTCAAAAAGGACAAATAGTCCCCTGTCTATAACCATTGTGAGTGTAGATGAGTACAGATTTTGTCTGTTACTGGTGATAAAGAGGCCGGTGAAGTCTGAGAGTCTCTAAGTTCACACAGCAGAAATCTTCTGCATCTGCCCAGAGAGCAGCACTCTGTACAGGTTACAAATTGTACATAAATATCCATTTAGTGCCTGTTTTTAAATTGACCAGTCTCACATTTATGAATGCATTGTTGAAAAAACAGACTTGAAGCATAAATCAACGCTTAGGTTGCAAAACACACAGCTTACATTGCACTAGCAGGGATCCGCAGCTTACAGCTACAATGATGAGAGCATTAAGCAAGTCCGTTTCCATTTCTCTGTAGTTAGTGCAACAATATCACAGCATTGTATTCTGTTATCATTATCTGATCTTGTCAACTTGAACTCCTTGGCCTGGTGTACATAATCACACTGTATATACAGTAAAGTTATATATGATTTGAATTCAAAGTTAGTCGGGTCATTTGAATTGATGTGAAATGTAAGCTTCATACACTGCATTCGAAATGTAATTACAGAATCCACCATGGATAATGACGAGTTGACCTGGAGTAGACAGCTGCCAAATTCATCCTCAGAGGACGCTGAAAGTGAACATGACATTGGACATGGTAAGATGTGTTGTATGGCAATCATTAGGCTTTTGTCACACATGCAAATGTACTAGTGGTGAATGTCTTGGCTTCTTGTCTCTTATGTAACCTGCAATTGGAGCCATTGCTTTTATACTGACTGCCAGGATGGTTACAATTAGACCATTGCTGCCAAAGATGATTGCAGCCGTGCTTGTAGACACATGTAAAATTAAGTGCCATGTCGGTGTTACAGAGCAGTCAAATTCTAGGAGGGAGCGTTCCAACTGCTCCAGTCAACGCTCAAGTTATGGAAGTGATGGAGGGCGCTCCACTTCTCTGGGCTCACCTCCTGGACATTCCTTTCCCAGAAGTGGTAAGATAATCAACTTGGAAAATGTTGTTGGCAAACATTTATTGGGGGGGGGGTTGACAATTTCAGTGTTTAGCTGACTACTGTGAGTTTCCAGTTTTCAAAAAGGACATTTATGATGTGTTTTGTGGTAGAAACAAAACACACTATTACAGGGTTCCTACAGTCACAAAAATCATAGAATTAGAAAATAGGTATTTCTAGGCCTGGAAAAGTCATTGAAATTGATCTAATGCACAGCACTTTCTTCTCAGTTCAGTACTTAATCAAAGCATTTTTCGGTCTTCATGTTCCACACATGCCATGTGTTACAGTGTTACATGTGTTACAGGGCCGTTAAGCTTGAGGGAGCGCTCCAACTCCCCTGATCGCGAGTCAAGTCATGGAAGTGATGTAGGATGCTCCTCTTGTCATTCTCAATCAGCAGTGGGCTCAACTCCCAGATGTTCATCTTCAAGATATGGTAAGAATAAACTTTGAAAACGTTGGCAATTTTTTGGGAAGTGGGTGGAAGTAGGTAGAAACAAAGTCCTACATACCCTGGAACAGTCATGGAATTAGAAAATTGTCATTTCCAGACCTTGAAAACATCAGGGAAATTTATTTCATGCCTGGCTTTTCCCTAGTTCAGTACTTAATTGTTGAAAGCATTTTCCTGTCTTCCTGTCCCACATGTGCCATGTTGGTGTTACAGGGCCGTCGAGCTCTAGAAGGGAGCATCACACATCTTCCAATCGCCGAACAAGTCATGGAAGTGCTAAACATGCCAACCCACGACACTCAACATCAGGACATGGTAAGATTGAACAGTTCTAATCTCATCATAACTAGGGATGTTCCTGGCGACTAATTTACCTTTTAACTCAATGAAAATTTTAATCAAGAATTTTGGGAACAGTCACTGAATGAAGTGGTGGAGTATTCTGGATTAGCAACTATGGGAAGCACCAAGCAATTAATGAGGATATTTTATCACTCAGATCACTTATCCAACCCAAAGCTCAATGTCATCTAGTTCAGAAACTAATAGAAAATTTAAAAACAATTTAATGAGTCCAGCTAGAATATTAAGTTCAAAATGTTTGTTTCAGAAACGCCAAGAGCTCCAACTGACAACAGCGTGGATATATTTCCAATGCCCACGGCCAGTAAGTAATTAATTTGTCTTGTTTACTGCTACATTTTTATTTTAAATATGCTCATTTCGTGCATGATCATAGTAATTTTAGTTTCATATAATGTAATTAATATTCTTTTGAAATGTCTTCATACCATTTTAGAATTCCAGAAATGTGTTCTCAAGAAGCTTGTGGAGCTGACAGAGGAGGTAAAGCACATTGGGTGTGCAGAACCCAGTGCTTCAACTTACCATGTTCGAAGAATGGAGAACATGGAGCAAGTTGATAAGTTGGAGGATGAACTTCAAAATAATGAAGCAAGAGATCTTCTGGTAAGATATTATTTCATGAAACAGTCATTTCTGATGGCAATCTGCTATCCCAAATGTGGGCGACCATGTCATTTTGCTATACCGCTAAATCTCAAATGGTGTCTGGGTAGATCTCTGGATCAGCTGGAAAACCCAGACAAAGATATCTCTCTTTTTGTCACTGAAGAAATCAAAGCCAAGCTTACTGATTTAAATCTCAAAACTAGGTTGCCACAACTTTCAGTTTTTACAAAAGACCTATACAGGAGGGTCTAATTAAGGAAAGTGCATATATGCTTGTCCCCCCAGATAGGAGGAATTTACACATTCTTATTAATATAGAAATAGGGACCCATTCTATGTTTGGATATTATTATGAAAGCTGTAATGAGAATTTGAAAATGTTGGTGATTTTCACTCAGCATAGATCTACCATCACCAGCCATACAAAGTAGATCTCGTGCCCCAAAAGGTTGCCCACCCCTGTGCTAGCTGGAATACTGCTAAGTTTTAAAAGTATAGGATTCAAGGGCTATAAAGTGTCTGTTACAAACTAAAAATATTCACTCTTTTCACATAGATTTCCCAGTTAAGTAGGGTTGGAGGTAAAAACACGAGGGACTGCACAACAAAGATTTTGGACAGGTAAATCTTTATTTCCCTCACTTCTTTCTTATTTTCATCTTTCATCCTCCCTCTCTCCACCTCAATCCCTCCCCCAGCACACAATCCCTTTCTCCCTCTATTTCCTTCTTTCCATTTCCCTCTATCCCCCAAACCTCACCTCTCGTCTTTCCCCAGCTCTTAAACAACACAATAATTTGCCCGATTAAGTGTAAAAACCTCATGTGGAAATTTTTCAGGATGATGACAAACTCCCTCATGTCCCAATTCAACATGAAAGGCCATGGTTCCAAAAGGGCATTCCAACCGACAGCCCTTTACACCATTATAACTGGTACATATTAGGAGTTCCACAACTTCAAATTTTTTGCAAAAAGATTTTTCTATCAATACATTTGAAATTCAGCATCGTTGATGTAAATATGTGTATACATTTTTTTTTTTGTTCATTTGATTGTATTGTGTAATTAGGAATAAACAAATGTTGATTACATTTCTTTGTCATTGCAGCTGCTGTCAAAAAGTGGGACAGCAAAGCCACAGACCACGAAATTAAACATGGAATGGCAGAACATTTCAAACATGCTCCTGGGCGGTCTGGTGGTGGAGGCTATGTTCAAAGAAACAAAGCAGGTGTGTCCACAATAAGTGAAGGAGTCCAAAAAACTGGAAGTCAGCTAAATGTTAGACAGATTTTTGTATATAGATATTGTCATGCACTTGTGTGTTTTAGTGTGCCTGATATGCAAAGCACAATTGCACACCAATTGTAATTCCCAATATATTTTTATTCTTCCCCCCAAAGTAACAGTTATGGTCTTTAAGCTAGGAATTTTGAGAGGTATCTGCCTCAAATTAACGAAGCTGGTGACCGGGTGCTGCATGTTTATCTCTGGGCCCAGCAATCACTTGCACCCAGTGACTCAGCAGTCACTAGGCAGAAAGGAACAAAGGTGACTGATTGGCCTCAGTGACCCACTGCTATTAATTAGTAGGCCTGTGGGTAGTATTGGGATGTACATCAATGATCAAGCACACCAAAATTTCTATGAGAAATTTTTCTAGTATTGTATGGACATTTGTCGGGTGACAAACACAACTCCAAATGAATGATACTGTTGCACTGGGTGTGTAAATAAGTGATGCAAATGCTGTTTAGAAAAGATAGCTCAGATTTTAAATACACAATGAGTGCAGTTCATGTCCAAATGTGATGAACTAAACATAACTTGCCTATTTGCAGTGCAACACTGAGGAGGGAAAAAGGGATTGTTACCGAGTTCATCAGTCCACATCAGTTTTGTTGTGTTTTGTGGCAGATTTTGCAAATATATGAAAGAAGTTCAGTCCATGTGAGAACAAAAAATGTTTTATTGGTACTTTTTTGTGAATTGTCTTAATTTTTTAGGGTAAAGATTCAGTCATGAATTCATGATTAGGCTATATATTTTATTATATCCTCATTTATTATGAATATATAATAGGCCTAATGAATATATATATAATCATTAAATCATGGTTGAAATTATTTTTAATTTTTAACCAAATTTAGACAGCAGAGGGACGTTTTCATAAAGACGTCTCTTCAACGAGGTGAAAATGACGTCTTTTCTAAATCTAAATCTAAATCTAAACGTTGTTTCAACGTATGGAGATGATGTCTTTTCAACGTCTTTTCAAAAACTTTAAAATAACCACTTTTCAACTAAATTTAGACAGCCAAAAGACGCCTTCACAAAGACGTCTTTTCAACGACCTGAAAATGACATCTTTTCACCTTTCACTTTTCAACCAAATCTAAACGTTGTTTCAACGTATGGAGATGATGTCTTTTCAACGTCTTTTCAACCAAATTTTGCTGGGTGGGAAAATTTATATACATAGCCCTTATACTCTAGTATTTACCTTTTGTATTATTAACAACCTTGACTTATGTTTCACTGGGAAGGAGAACGACTTGTACTCAGATAATATTTAGTGAGCTCTCCTCTCCCATCACACCACTGATATCATTCTTTAGAAACTTTGTACCAGGCTGTGCAGGGTTTGCAGACAGTGTACTGAAGATTTGCAACCAACGACCTTGATGCCATCACGTCATGCGAGTGTATATTAACCAAGCCCATGTGTGTTTCTGCGGACTCGCTCAGCCAAAGCTGTTTGACTGTGTGATTCCCATTGCTGATCAGCTCTTAATAAAAATACTTTGTTTGATTCTCACTTAGTGTGTGATCTTTGATAATAAAATTCCACAACAATCTAAGAGAGAGTAGTTTATTTAAAGAATGGGTTTATATTTAATCTGCTGAAGAATAGAATGGATTCTTTTTTATTTATTTTGCACTATATGAGAGATAAACTGAAATATTGTCCATGTTTTTGATTGACTGATTGATTTTTATTTCGAACAAAAAATAACACAAATGAATTAGAGTAAATAAAAAAGTAACAGTTGCTATAGAGTCTGAAAAGGAGCAGGATGAAGTTTAAAAACTTATTTATTCCTGCCTCCCTTTTATAATCATAATTTTACTTTAATTTTTTTTGGAAAAAATAGATAAAGAATGAATATAAACATGTATATGGGGGTATTTTCTTTAATCAAGACCATACTTGTTTGCTTTGAGAGCAATCAATGACTGTTCATTCATTACAAGAGTTCTCTGCAACCCTTAAATATACAACTCCACATATACTCCACAAACAATGTCCAAACAATCTGATTTGTGTTCACCAACCATCACATACTGTTGCCTTTTAGCCTCACTGTTTTAGTTCGTACACTGCAAACACCATGAAGAAATGAGTTTATTTTTACCTCAATACATGCTGTGTTGATGCAAGAAACACAAGCATGAGCTCTGAAATTTAACTATGGTCAGAAGAGTACACGTACAAAGGGCTAAAATTCAGAAATTGGGGAACAAACCAAAAACACAGAAAGCTGAACGCCTCCATCAGTAACAGTGATGCAGGATTTTTGTAATGAGAACTAATTTCTTTTAACCACTAACAGAGTGGATTGTTTCTGTGATATTAATGAATTTTACATCATTGCTGCTCCATCACCAAGTTTTTTCTGGATGTAACTTCTGAATAAATCGTCTCATCAGCTGCAGGAGCTGGTTTTCCTGTAAATAATGAACTTATTAGTTTAGAGGTCTGCAATAACATCTTAATTTTAAACTGATTTCTCTGGTAAAATCTTAAATGTATGTTGAAAACACAAGAGAAAACAAGTTCTTCATTATAAAAATGAGTTGGATGTTGCAGTGATTGTTCAGTAATATGAATTTCTGTCTTGGACAAAGGCTGAACAACAGGTACAGGTTACAACAGGTGCAGCAGCAGGTGGGCGGAGACTTTACTTGCTTTTGTTTTTCCTGTGCACCTGTGCATACAGCATACTGACATCTAAAACAAAAGCCACATGTCACATTTAAGTTTTTAACTCATCATATAATCTCATCGAGGGTGTTCTTCACACACAATAAAACCTGATGAAACTTGACTAGTTGAACCTTTTTAAATGGTAATGCTTCAGTCTGAGTTTTAAAATAAACATATGGCATCTAAACCATTTACACTGAGATCATCTGAAGTACAACAAAACTAAAAATGTCTGATCTTTGGTGAGAAGAGTTAAACTGCAGGAAAAAGAAAACAAAGCAACATTCTGAACACGTGAAACTTCACATGTTGAACTTAATTAGAACAAATGATTAAAAAGTCAGAGGTGGGAGTGTGATATGTGTCATGTGACTGTCATAGAACAAATACAGTAAAATAATTCAATATTAGAAATAAAATAAAGTTATTAAAGCTGCAACACTTTAAAATCCTCAGTGATCTGAACTCGTCATGTATCTTAATATTTTAAATAAAAGAACAAATTATTCATTTTCGGTTTTTATTATTATATTTTATAAATACGAAAAACAGCACACACGTAAAAAAGTTAAAAAAGCAATTTATTTTGTTCTGCTAAAACAAAGTTTGAAGTTATCATAAAAATTAATCATGAAAAAATATATTAAAACATTTAAACGTCATCCAAGTTTAAAAAAAATAATGCAACCATATAATTTCATGTAATTTGTCAAAATATATATTTTTAAAAATTAAAGCTACAATGCAGATATAACAAAGCATATTTTACTTTTATCTTTTGCTCCATTTACACATTAAAATGTAACTAAGTGCCTAAATGATAAACAATGAGCAGCTTGAGCTTTGAGCTTAAATAAAGAGGATAAATAAAATGTTGCATCATAAAAACAGAAGCTACTGAACATGTCTGATATTTGGATAACAGAGTTACAAACAGCAGTTTCATACAATGATTCTCTTTGCTGCTTCGCTTCTCTTCACAGACTAAGAACCACAAAAGAAGAACAAATGAGGTTATCTAAGACGTCTGCGTGTTACTGAGTTTTCTTCAGTCTTGTGTTTTCCTGAATAAAGCAGCACAGCATGCAGCCTACATGGCAGCATTGTTATCCAGAGCTGCTCCTAATCCGACCTCAGAATAAACTGCTGCATCACCTGCTGCAGGACTCCACTTTCCTGTGAACGGAGATTATCTGAGTCACATATTTGCCTGTAAAATCATCTTTAAGACTTAAAATGGACTTAATATAATTTCTTTATATAAAAGGAATAAAAATCTATAAAATGTTTTATTGTCCTTCACCAGTTACCTGCAGACTGTTAGTTAATACATGCAACATGTCAAATAAGGAGGATTTTTAAGAGGAACAATTTTAAGATTATTTGATGAATTACATGCTGTGAATGACCCAAAATAAGCATCTGAGAAAATAAGAAATGCAGGTAAGTGCATAGAGTTTACATACTTTTGTTTTTTCTCTTGGCTTTTCCTTTATTCTCATGGTTGATGTCAGCGTACACTGGAGTGGACTCTAAAACCAGATACATGTTAGCAGACATGCAACAATAATGCTAAACCTTCATTATTATTATTATTGTTTAATGCAAATGACTGACAGTATTTACAGAGAAACTGTGAAGATGATGAAGCGCAAAACAACAGTAGCAGAAAAAGAAAACAGAAAAACTTAGAACAAGAAAAAAAAAGGAAAAAACTCTAATGTTGACGTTACATGGAGCAGCATTAGTGTGTTATAGGTGTGTATACACATGTGTAACAAGAAAAGTAGAAGTATAAGAAATAATACTGATTGACTGACTGTACCTGCAGTTCCTGTCTTCACTTCAGAGTAAACACAACTCTCCTCTGGTTCATGATGCCTCCCTGTTAACACACTCACATTCATCCACTAAAACACACGAAGCTCAAAACCTTCAGAGCTGTTTTTCCTCCTTTAAACAGTGTGTGTGTTGGTGTAACTCACTCTTTTTCCCAAAATGTTTCAGTTCAATAAGAGAGTATGTGCCATCTCTGGATTCATCTGCATCTGAAACATTTCATAATTCCACATCAGTCACTTGTTACAAGTTTTCTGAAATCACATCATTTTTACATTTTATTTCCTTTCAGTGGGTTTGATCGACTCATAGAGACAAACATCATCTACTGGAAATAAAAGAGAATAAAGAGAAGATAATGGTTATTCCATGATTGGAACAAACATGGAATATTCTATAAAAATATTGTTTTCTGAACTTTTTCATTTTTATTTATTTGTTTATTCTTATTCTAATCAGATCATCGATTTTAAAGGTTAATAAAAAGTTAGTAAAATAAAAAGTGTAAGTCCTGACCGTGGAGAGGAGAGCTGTACTGGTTAGTTTCATTCTGGTTGACTCCAGGATGTGAACTGGAGCTCTGACTGCTGCTCTGTGACTGGATCCACCTAAAACATCATAAATACACAATGTTTAACACAGAAAAGTTAAATAATGAGGATTTATGTTGGAGATGGGGTTAAATGAAAGAATGATGTACAGACCTGATGCAGCATAAATCTGTTAAAAAGACATTAGTTGTTAAAGGACTTTGTAGGTCATTTTGTTCTACTGCTGGTTTGTTGTATAACATCAGAATGACTCTGAATATTTGGTTTATTAAAGAGTAAAAAAGGTCTCACCCTTGGACCGTTTGCAGAGACACAACAAGAGCAGGAAAATCAATAATATGATTCCAATAACTGATCCAACCATCAACAGCACAGGAAATGAAGAGCTTTCAGGTCTGGACACAGCTGGAAACACAACAGAAAGTAATAATGTTATTTATATGAAGGGTTTAGAACATAATTCTCTCAGTGTTTCCAGAAAAATAAATGTGATTTCAAGCTTGAACACAATGAAAAAAAATCTAGATCTACAGTAAAAACTCATCAACAAACTTTTTGTTTCTCCTGCTTTGAGCAGAAAAATGATTTACAAAGTAAAATGTATGATAATTTAATCCTGCTCACCTGTAACTGACATCCAGCTCTGTTGTGACGTCTTTCCTGCATGTTGACACTTGTAGAAACCTTCGTCTGACTGTGACACTGCAGAGATGTTCAGCTCCTCTCTGCCATCATGTTGGAGAAGTTTGTCATTGTGATAGAAAGAAACACTGGAAAGTGTGTTTTGTTCTCTCAGTCTGCAGCTCAGACTGACAGAAGCTCCCTCAGTCACAGGATGGACGGGGCTCACCAGGATGACGCCATCATCATCATCTGTAAAGAAAAGTCAGTGGATATTAAGTTCAGTCAGAGATCAGCTGGTAGAGAGATTCAGAAAAAGCTGATTTATAGAGAAGTAAATAAACTCTTTATCATTAAACACAGAGATCTGATCATGTGTATTTAAAAACATACACATGTCCTGTATATACATATATACACACATACATGTTTACACAGATCTAGACATGGTGTGGCAGTGGTTCAGTCTAGTTCTGAGTGTGGTCTGTCCAGGGCAGGTGGTGGTGGAAGTTTTGTAAAGCCTGACAGCAGCAGGCAGGAATGAAGAAGAAATATTTATTGTTCTATAGTTTTGTGAAGAGATGAAGTGAATGAAGTAAAACCTACAGTCAAGAGTTTGATGCTGCTTTGTGGTGATGGAAGAGAGAGTAGTTTATTTAAAGAATGGATTTATATTTAATCTGCTGAACACAGAAGGAATTAATCTAGCAATAATAAACACAAAATCATAGGATGTAATCACGAGACAAACACTGAAAATCCATTTCTATATGGAAATGACATTAATGATAAGTGATACTTAAAAATGAAAACAAAGCATCATAACATACTCTGTACAGTGATGTTGACTGTGTTGCTGAACTCTCCTGATCCAGACTCACACCAGTAAACTCCACTGTGGTTCATGTTCATGTTACATGAGGATCCAGTCATTCTCCCCCAGGAGGAGCAGCGTGACAGATGATGTGTTTCTGTAAACCTCATCACTCTCCACTCAGCAGAGTTTCCTCCACAGTTCAGTGAAACAGATTCAGATGTGAAGTGTTGAACTCTGTCAGGATTCACTGTGAGAGACGCTGCTGGATGAACATCTGAAAAACAAACATAATGAAAGGTCAACCTTCATGAAAAAATACTCTGCAATAAGTTTAAAAATATGGAAAGTAAATTTGTATTTTGATAAATTCTTCAGAGTGAAAGTATTAAATGCTGTTAGTTAGGGCTGGGCGATTAATCGAATTTAAATCGCAATTACGATCTGGGTTTTCAACGATCATAAAAATGAAATGCTCCGATTATTTTTGTCCTTCACAGTTTCCTCCCGTGCTGTTCTCAGTTGCTAATCGAGTGCCGCTTGCATTGCAGCGCTCTGCTGCAGACTCCTCCCACAGCCACGACTGCTTTAGTTTTATTCAGCGCGAGTTGCAAACACCGCGCCAGTTATGGGCTGGACACACGGGAGGCGACGTCGCTCCTTCTCCTTCATTTTCTATCGAACTTGCGCGAGGAAGCGAAAATCGCTGCCCTCCTCCAGCCAAGCGACAGGCAACTGTCGTGCATGTGAAATGTTGCGCTCGTGCACGCAGACGTGCACACGGAAGCTTGCGATGCGACACAAGAAAATAGAAAAATGTTCTATTTTTGTAAGTCGCGACTAAATAATCCACCAGCTCCCAGAGTCACAGAGAGACAAACGTTATAAACAAACAGAATGTTTTTCTCGTTTAACACAGCAAACAATCTAGGATTTAAGAAACTCATCAACACTTTGACAAATGGCATCACTGCCATCTCAATACCATTTTAGTGGAGTGTCTCTCCTGCCCTGTATGATGAGTGTGACGAGGGTGTTGTGAAAGACGTGGCGACAGTCCGATGTTTCGCCACCGCTACGGACCTGTGGTCAAGCAGTATAGAAATGTCTCGCTACCTTTTATTGACGCGGATTTCAACGTGAAAACGAAATGTCTCCAGACTATTTTTTTCCAGATCACACCGGCAGAACATAGCTGCTGGTCTGAGACAAACAATAGCAACGGGGACCTAGTAGAAAGAAACTAGTCTGTATTACCACAGTAAACACTTAAGATGTCTTAATGACCCCCCCACTCTCTCTTTCTCTTATCGTGTTAAATAATCGAGATCTCAATTTCAATCAAAATAATCGTGATAATCATTTTTCCCATAATCGAGCAGCCCTACTGTTAGTGGATCAGATGTTTGGAATAAGCATGAAGGGATGATTGTAAAACCTTAAAAGTGCAGAACCACAGATACCAGTAGGCAAGGTCAGGGTTAATGGAGACAGAAAGCAATAAACCGACATTCAAACTGACCTTCAGACCAGACAAATGTGGGTTTACTGTGATCAGAGGAATAAACACGGTCCACTCTTTCAGCTCTACACACATATCCTGCTGTGTGTGTTTGTCCATGAATGATGTAGGAATCATCTTCAGTCCCAGCAGTGCTACCAGGCAGCAGATCATAACTGTACCTGTTGTTTAACAGATCAGGAACAGCTTTATACCAGTAGAACCTCCATCCTGCAGACGGAGGTTTAATCTCACATCTCAGAGTTACTGAGGATCCAGGACTCAGCCATGATGGAGACACAGAGAGGACAGGCCGGGGTTTATCTGTTGGAGAGAGATTTTATCTGAATGAAAACATGTTGGACCTTGTTGACTCTTAACTCTGAATAACATTTCTCTACAAATGTTATCAATTTTATATTTAAATTTTTATATGTATTTAAAACATCTACATTTGTTCAAATAAACTGTTCAGTTAAAATGCAAATAAAGGAGCTCATCTCAGTGTCCAAGGAGAACAAAAGTTATTCTATTCTATTCTATTCTATTCTATTCTATTCTATTCTATTCTATTCTACAGTCATTTAGCAGACGCTTTTTCCAAAGTAGCTTACATTTGAGAGTAAGAACAGCACAGAGAAGAATTCAAACAAGTTGGGATGTTATAATTAAGTGGTATTAAGCTGCTGTGAGTCCAGGTGATGTCATGTAGTATAGAGGCAGTGTATATCATTTATTTAGTTTTTTGTTTTTTGTAGTTTTTGTAAGTCATTTCGTTTATATACAAGATCACGATTTGATTGAACAATATCACCTTGGGCATAAGTGCACAATTCTTATATTTATAAGTTCTTATATTTGAGTCGTTTTTTCTGCTCATACAAGAAATAAAAATATGTTTAAATCTGTAAGAAATTACTCAAATGTCAAAAAGTTTGTTCTCCTTCATTTGGATATTGAGATGTTTGATTTTGGGTTTTTGCTCCAACAAGGATTAAAACTATAACAGTAATAGAATAATAGAATAAATTTAATTGTTCTCATGAGATCCAGCTTTGTCCTAAAGAAACACTGTTAGGTATCAGGTAAGATGTACAGGGAGCTGATTTAACAAGATATAATAATTAGGGCTGTCAAAAATAATGTGTTAAAGGTGTTAATTAATTTATGTAATTAACTGCGTTAAAATTGTTATCGCCATTAACACATGCATGACATGACAAGCCCCATACATCCATCATTTCTCTGTTATGATGGTGGGACGTGGAAACGAAGGATGGAAGAGATCAGCCGGGTGGCTGTATGGATGGACTTGAGAATAAACACAGGCCTCCCTAATTCAAATACTGCACACATATGCTTGCATGTACACACACACACACACACACACACAGGCTGAGTATTAATCAAAGCTTAATATTCTATAAAGACCGACATTTACAGACAACTATCAGCCACCAGTCCATAGTTTTTCTCTCTCCTGCTCTCATTAAAAGACTCAATACAACGTTCACAGCAGGACTCTGTTATTCATATGATGATATGATTTTATGTTAATCTGGAATTACATGATTGTGTCATTTTGTCAGTAAATAATTAAAATGCCAGTTTACCATAAATATAATACTTTAAAATCAATATTTGCTGCAACAGTAAAAACAAGAAGTGGTCAACAGCAGCTTCACCTGATGTGATTCTACTAACAGAAAATGAAAAAGTTGACTCAACTTACACAGACAGGAGACTGTCAATCTTTAAAAGGAGTTCCCAAATTTTGTCATGCAATAGCCCACATGTAGAGGTATGTTTGGTCCAGAAGGACCCACCTCAAAAAAGTAAAGTGTCTTTTAGTCTACTAGTCCGTGCTCTGTGTGACCTGTGGAGCCGTCCTGAGGGTAAGAGCTCAAACAGGTGGTAACCGGGGTTTATTGTTTATTGTTTTATTTGGATCCCCATTAGCTGCAGCAGCTTCTTGTTGCTGTAATTAACCATCTGCTTAAAAGTCTGTAAATTAAATAAAAAATAGGGCTGTCAAAATTAACACGTTAACAGTGGTAACTAATTTATTTAATTAATCGTGTTAATATTTTAATGCAATTAATGAATGTGTGACAAGCCCCATACATCCATCATCTCTATTTTTTATTTTTAACTTTTTTTAACCTGTGCTGTCCAGCATCCTAGAAAGCAGAATAATAGTCTGGTTGCCCCAGTGGGCCAAGATTAGCAGCTGCTGGCCCCACCAGGTACCAGCCAGGGCGACCCGAGCGAAGGGTCCAGGGTCCAAGGAGCCCAGAGGCAGTCCCCCCACTCCCCAAAGGTAGAGGGCCTGCACCGTGCCTAGGAGAACCAGGCCCCCCAGACAACCACCCAGCATGGGCCAGCACCCACCCCAATGTTCCAGCCGCACACTGGTAACCAAGGCACCATCAACCCCCCCCCCCTTCTTTGCTGTTGTGTCTGTATATATTGTTCAGCTGAGTAGGAGGGAACAAGCGGTTCATGGTTCACACCAGCACATATTTACCCCAGAAGTATTGTTGTTGGAAGGACCTTCTTTAACACAGTAGTTTGCTGGTGGTAGACATGGTTTATACTTCAGTTAAGTAGGTGCGGGTCTAGAAAGGTTTTGATAGGGGGCCAGGCAGGAACACTAACCAGGAAAATGGACACAAATGGGACCTTTTTTTCTTTAGGTCTAAATTTTATGAAATATTGAACTGATTATTACAACTAAAGTGATCATGTAATATAACAAAGTGAAGAATAACCTGAAAAACAAACAGCCAGTGATGTATTTTATCAGCAGGTGTTTACTTTGGGTGATGCTGCTGCACAAACACTCACACTTCAATGATAAAAGGAAAAATGTGTTTTTATCCAGATCATCAGTTTTATCAGAGTTTCTTCATCAATGTTGGCTGTTTAACTTCAGTCGTCACATCTGCTGCTTTTATTACAGAAATTATCACCATGGAGACGGTTGGTGAGATGATGATATATGAATTCTGAATTATTATCTACAACATGGTAGAGATGGTTTAGAACAACATCTAGAAGAACATTACATGCTGCATTTACTGACCATTGGACATCTGATGTTTACCCAAGTGAAGGTCAGTTAACAGTAAATATTTGTAGCATCGGTTCGTTCTGTTGATACAATACAGTAAAAACGGGCAAATTTCAGGTTTAGTCATGATCTTGATTAATCATGATTAATTTGAAAGCTATGATTAATCTGATTAAAAATTATAATCATTTGAGAGCCCTAATAAAATCTAAATGTAGACAAACTGAATCTGATTCCAGGTCACATTCAGCTGAAACTGATGTTGGACAAAAAAAAAAAAAATTAAAGATCAGATTCACATTTAAGTAAAAATAATAAAACAGCTTCCTAATCGGTTCCAGCTTTGTCAAATAAATCCTGCAGTTTTTACCTAAAACAGGTTTTTATAGATAAAACTTGTTGTGGACCAACTATTTTACTGGACGACTTTTACTGGAGCCTTGCTGGTGAAACAGGAGCGTTTTTGTTGCAGCATCATCTGCTACTGGAGCACAGCATGGCTTCATAGATAAACTGTGTTTACGACTACTCTGAAACAAGTGTTAGCTGAATCTAGAGTTATGATTGTAGCCTGGAAAGGTTTACATCGTTCAGATCTCAAGACTCTCAGCTTTCCAGTGGCGTATAACATGTGAAGCTACTTGGAAGATAGACTGAGTAAAATACATATTTATTGTCATGTCCCGTCCACGGGACGTCTGGTACCAGCGGGTTAAACAGTGAAGATGTAAACTTTGTATCTACAATCGTGTCCAAGTCAGCTGCAGCCACTAAAGTTCATATTTATCTGAGGTGGCCGTCAGTAGCTTTGTTGGTGTCGGCTCGTTGGGTTTTCATAGAACTTCATTTATGTTTTATCTTTGTGTGATTTTAGTCTGGAAAAAGT
Source organism: Melanotaenia boesemani (assembly GCF_017639745.1). NCBI lineage: Eukaryota > Metazoa > Chordata > Actinopteri > Atheriniformes > Melanotaeniidae > Melanotaenia > Melanotaenia boesemani. The sequence goes on from NC_055686.1 coordinate 25,542,534, forward strand.
TTCCTTTCTTTCATCACTTCAGACACTTTTGTCTCATTTACTGCTGTTTGTTTGATGTGTTGGAAACATATTTGATACCATTAAATCTGATAATTTACCGTTAACTCATGGTATTTAGTGGAACAAAGAAAATATAAAAATAACTGATTTAAAATGGAGAATTTTGCGTGTGTGTTAAGTTATTAGACAGTTATTGTGATTTTACTTCTACTGAGGAGGTGCTGATATGATTTATACTAATTAATATTGCAGCATGAAGCTGTGCTGAAGAAGAAGGTTACATATTCACCTGATGATTCATTATTTCAGGAATCAGAGAGATTGTCTACAAAGAAGATTTACTGCTGTTTGGACAGAAGTGCTGGCTGCTCATACGGATTGTAGTAATTATTTAATTGTCATGGTTCATGTTTCTTCCAGGTCTCTAGTGATTGCTTCCTTAATCAGGTACATTTGTTCCACCTGGGCTTCCCTGATTGCTCCCTATCCTCACCTGTGCTCAGCTTTACTTAAACTCTCTCCAGTCTCTCCTTCCCTGCAGGTTGTCGACAGCTTTGTGCCAAATTGAGGTCCTTTGTTTCTTTTCTATGTGACAGTCTGCTTGTTAATCTGGACAGAACACACAGCAAACATGACTGACCTGATACTGACAGTCTGATGGCTTCACTCCACTTTGTTGAAGAATATGAGTCATCTCTGCGTTTACACTGACACTGGTAGTCTCCACTGCTGAGCTCAGAAACAGTGAAAGTAAACTGTTTACTGGAAATCTGCGGTATAATTAACCCAAGATGTCTCCATACACACATCCACTCAGTGGTTTCTCCTCCCTGGATCTCACATGTCAGAGTGATTTTCTCTCCACTGAAAATCTGAGGCCAGTCAGGTTGTCGTGTTACAACAACCTGGTTGGAAACTGTTTCCATAGATATGAACAGAAAAACACAAACAGAAATATCATCAGAAAATATTACATGTAACTTTCATATAAAATAATTAGTTTTTATATAAAATAATAGAACTCACAGATTATATTAATACTGGCTTCATGACTCATATCAGAGTAATAGGCTGGATCTCCTCTCTCTCCTCTACACCAGTAGATTCCTCCCTGTGACACACTGATGGTTCTCTTTTGTTCATCATTAGTTTTAAGGCGCTTTTCAGAAGTGTGTGAGGTTCGTCTGAACCACTGGTATTTCCATCCAGCAGAGTTGTCCACAGAGCAGCTCAGTGTCACGCTGCCTCCTACTGATATGGTTGTTGTTCCTGCTGTCACTTCTGCTCTGGGTTTATCTGTTGTATCGTCCAAAAACACAAACAATTTGCAAAGACATAAAACAGAAAATATTAAAAGTGTCCAGTTTACATGACTCAACATAACATGACAGAAATGTGCCACTTTCATTAAAAACCATTTTTAAATCATGTTTGGTCCTCAAGTTTCATGATTTTCTAACAAAATGTATAAATACGCTTACATTTAAAGTTCATGTAAAGAAAGATGTGCATATGTACAGCTTAAAAAATGTTAGTCACAGTAAAATTAGTCATGTTGAAAGAACAGAGGACTTACCCCGAACATTTAAAAAGATCTTTTTACTGCACTTTGAATAACGTGAAGTCTTCAGATGACCACAGCATTGGTATTCACCTTTATAACTTATACGTAAAGGTGTTAATGTGTAGCGTGAATTTGAGTTGTAGGGAATGAATTTGTCACCATCCTTGATGATTCTGTATTCCCAGTCAGTGTTTGTTTCTTTCTTCATGTCACATATGAAGGTAACAGACTCTCCAGTATGGCCCAGTTTGCTGGTTAATGACCAGAAAATGTCCCAGGATTACCCTTACCTTGCCTTGCCCTCGACAGATCTTCCTCTCCTTGTGATTATCTGGACACTGACCCCTGCTCTGATCAATGACCACCGATTCTTATCTCCCCATTTGGATAAGCACCCTGACTTTGGCCTCTCTGTGAATGACCTTTTCCTTTTCTCTTGACCACACATCTGGAGATCGGACTTATGCTCAAACTGCCATGTTTTCATCTGCATTCAGATGGATGTTTCTTTGTTAAATAAAATCACTTTTAAGAGCAAACTCATCATCAAAAAAATGAAATCATTTCTGTCTGTTGTTAAGTTTTCAATAACTAACTAAAGATACATTTCATTGTGCTCATGAGTTCGTGTTAGAGGTTTAACTGTATCAGTCAATAAAATATCTTTTTATTAATGAGGTATTACAGCTGAGATAGATTCAGTATTTTTCATGTTTCCATGTAACTTTGTAGTACTTAATAAATTACAGATGTACTATTAAATTTCCTGTCTCGATATAAATGATCCTTTAAAACGATAAGAATTCATTTGTGCCACGAAGAAAGAAAAAATATTCTTACTTAATGTTTTTATCCTTATTTAGATAAAACTATTTTCCTACTATTATTCTACTTGTCACCATGTAAGAGATATAACAGAAATGTTTGAGGACACAAACTCCAGATTATATTAAATAAGAGGAAAACAACCATAATGTTGTTGGAAGTGTTTCCTTCTTGTTTTGATGAATCAGATGAAAACAGAGTTAAAATGGATGAAAGACGTTCAACTTACCTGATACAGTTACTGAGACGACATCACTCCACTGTGTTAAATAAAACTCGTCTCTTCTTCCCCGGCAGCTGTAGTCTCCACTGTCAGTAACTCTGATGATCCAGTGTTCTCTGGATGATGGAGGTCTATTTAACCTGGTTGGTCTCCATTCATACGTCCACTGAGTTCCTCCACCTTCCTGGATCTCACATCTGGCAGTGATTGTCTCACCTCTGTATATCAGAGTCCAGCTGGGCTGCAGGACCACTGTGGGCTTCATGGAAACTGTTCATACAAACAAGCAGTTAGAAAACTTACACACACAGAAAATCTACAGAAATATGACACAATCTTTATTTTTAATATAAATTGTAATAATTTAATACTATTGATTTGAATTTTTTTTTTCCTTTGACAACAGTGGTTTGAAAACTAAATGAAAATAAATAAATAAATAAAAATATTTACCACTAACAGTACATTTAGACTAAACAATTGAAAGACAAATACTTTTACTGGATATAAACAATAGGGAGAAACCAATAGATAAAAATAAAATAATTTTAGGCCAATAGAAAAAAAAAAAAAATCTGTCTCCTTTCTTGAATCTGAAAAAAAAAGAACACACATACAAACACACAAAGCATCACTTAGAGCTGCTGCTGTAATTTTAATTACATGTTTTCTTCTTATGGTTGGCAATGAATTATTTCTTTTTTTGCACAATAACATGACAGATAAAACATTTAAAGAGTATTTATTGTTGTGTTTCAGAGCAAATAATCAAAACTCACTAGTTCCCTCGATGGTGACGTCATGGCTGTCTTCTGTGTAGAAAACTGGTTCTCCTCTTCCTCCTCTGCAGCGGTACAGACCTCCCTGTGAGACTCTGATGACTCCACCTGGTTCATTGTTATTTCTGAGCTGAGCTGCAGGATAGACTGACCCATCTCTGAACCAGTTAAACTTCCAGTCAGCAGAGTGGTTCACAGAGCAGGTCAGTGTTACACTGCCCCCTGCTGGTAGGATTGAACTGTCTGCTGCCAGACTGGCTCTGGGTTTACTGGCTGGTGAGTTTAGGACAGAGAAAAGAAAACAACAAATTATTAAAATGTGACTCATTTCACAAACAAACTTACTAAAATCATCACAATTTATACATTTATCAAGTCATCTTTTGGTTAAATTGACAGTCCTCCCAATCATAGACTACAGTGATGTTGTTTATAGAGCTGCCTCTAAACACTCCTCTATTAACTGGACACCATTTATAACGCTGCCATTTGCTTTATTACCAGATCCTCCTTTAACACACCACTACAGCTTGTGTTCCCTGGTCAGTTAGCCCTCTCTTCACTCTCTTAGATAAACACATTGGTATTTGTTGATTTATAAAACCATAATTAGAAAAACACAGTTGCATCTTCACTCATTACTCAGATTCATAACATCAGACGTCCTCTTGGCTCAAGTCGCCTCATGAAGCTGCTCATCCACAAAGTCTGCACTACCTTCAGTCATTCATCTTTTCACTTTTCTGCTGCAGATGACTGGAATCACTTGCAGCAGAAACTAAAGCTCAGGACTTTTATACCACTGTCATCTTTTAAAAACTTGCTAATGGAAGCGGTCCAGGATTGTTACACTTACTTTTATCTGTAGCTAGTTGGACCATTTTTATGTCTTCCTACAATCTGTTTGAAATTGGTGTGATAAAGTTCTGTTGGATGTGTATTTGTATGTTTTGTCATCTACTTTTGTTTTTATTTTTCATGTGTTGCCTCTAGCCAGGTTTGTTCTAAATTGGCTCTTCTGGTTAAATAAAGGTTTATATTTAGCTAGTAGCACCACATAGAAATAACAAAACCCACATGAGACATTAAGCTCCGTTATAACAAAACTACACATTTATAATGATTTCTAATTAACCTGCTGACACACAAATGTAGTTATAAACCAAATATGCTTAAATTATTTCTGAAATTCTAATTTATTTTCTGTACATTTATCTTCTTCAAGCACTTAACCTGCATGGCTCCCCTTTTCCTGTTTTCACTATAAACCAGAAAACATTTATGACTCAGCTTCCAGTGAGAATCTCCATCAAGGATCGATGAACAAATCTTTTCTCTTGTCATATTTAAAATGATCTGAGAGATGGAACTGACTAATTAAACGTCTGCTTACATGTCTGTACGTTAAATAACAATTAACACGGTCAATAATAACGTGTTAACAGTGGTAACTAATTTATGTAATTACGTGCATTAATATTTTTAACATAATTAACGCTTGTGCGGCATGACATGCCCCATACATCCATCATCTCAGCGTCACTTCCTGTTCCTGTGAGACAGCACTGTTTTGTTTGATGTCCTGCACAAGTAAGAAAAATCTGTTTAAAATTAGCTGATTCAACAGAATTGTCTCAATTTCTACGTCATTTGATGATAAATTAACAGTTGGACATATTTCGGGACCAAGTTTGAGTGGATTGTCAAAACATAAAGTGATATCTATTGGATTGCATTCTGACTGCTACCACTCAGGAGCCACAGGCCACATCACTACTAGGCCTCCCAGGCTGAGGCTATCAGCCTGGGCATCTTTGTTACATGTGGGCCAGCAGGCTACCACCTGGGCTACTACTACTGGACCTGGGCCAGCAGGCTATTACCAGGGATAGCATCTACACCTGGGCCAGCAGGTTACCATTCTGAGTTAGACCAGAAGTAAATCAACTGTTTTACATCAAAGTATCCTTCTGTTTTGAAAATGCCACCTAAACAGAAACCAAACACAAAACCTGAGGAAGAATTTGTTACAATGGCTCAGGTAAATGAAATTTTACAGCAGCAGAAAGAAATGTATTCTGCCCTATTACAGCAGCAACAGGAAAATTTTATAGGTTTTGTTAAAATTATCATTGATTCTACAAATACAAGAATGGATACTCTATCAAGGGACATACAAGAAATACAAACTAGTTTAACCTATACACAAAAAGAAGTTGATGACATTAAACTGAACCTGGCCAAACAGACCAACAACAGTGAAACACTACAGTCAGACTTTTTAAAATTGTGTGACAGTGCATTAGCTGTTTCAGATAAATTTGAAAATCTAGAGGCACCATCAAAGAAGAACAATTTAGTGATAGATGGAGTAGCCGAGTCACCTGGCGAAACATGGGCTGAATCTGAGGAAAAAGTCAAAAACATATTTAAAGAAAAATTACAGTTTCAAAAAGATATAGAACTGGAGGTAGTGCATAGAATAGGAAAAATACCACAGAGCAGTGACAGACCAAGATCCATGTTAGTGAAGTTTTTAAAATTCAAGGATCGATTGGCAATCATGCAAAGAGCAAAAAACCTAAAGGGAACAAATATCTACATTAATGAAGATTACACAGAAGATGTTAAAAGGAAAAGAAAAGAACTATTCCCAAAAATGAAGGAAGCAAGAGACAAGGGGAATATTGCTTTCCTTCGTCATGATAAGCTGATCATACATCCACGCAGCAGCACTCCTAATAAGCAGTAATTGTGAAGTGTACAAATTTTTTTTAAATTGTTTTTTCAACATCCACCATTTCTCTTTTAATGTTATATGAAAAGGACTGTACAAAAGTCAACTAAAGGACTGAAAATTTAACGTATAAATATAAATAGTATGAGAAATAAATTAACAGAAATGGCAGATATTCTGTGGTCTAATAACTTGAATATACTTGCTATCTCAGAAACTCATTCAGATGAGACATTCGATGATAATGAGTTGATTATCAATGGATATAATATTTTCAGACGAGATAGAAATAGATGTGATGGCGGTTTAGCCTTCTACGTGCAAGATGTACCAGTTAAAATTAGAGCAGATTTGATGAATTACAACATTGAAGTGATATGGTTACAGATACATTTACCATATATAAAACCTTTGCTGGTTGGAGGTTGCTATCGACCTCCAAATGCTGACAGTAAGTACTTGGTCATATGACTGAGATGTTGGGCTACAGTAGCACACTGGGCTTAGAATTGTACTTTATGGGACACCTTAACATCGATTGGCTATCAAAAAGATGTCCTTTGAGAGCAAGACTTTCAGATGCCACAAATTCATCTGGTCTTACACAACTAATGAACAAACCAACAAGAATTAATTGTAGAAATGATGGTACTATCACATCAACTTGTATTGATCACATTTTTACAAATGCTCCAGAATTGTGTACTGGTACTGTTTCTGTTCCGATGAGCTGTAGTGACCATAATTTAATTGTGACTATGAGGAGAGTTAAAATGGACAAGCCAGGGCCTAAAATTATTTGTAAAAGATCATTTAAAATGTTTAATCAAGATGTATTTATAGAAGATGTTGAAAATATATGTTGGTCTAATGTATTTGCTCAAACTGATGCTAATGATGCACTTGAGGAATTTAATAGTAAGTTTATGTTTTTATTGGATAAACATGCACCACTCAGGAGGTTTACAGTAAAGAATGTCAAAACACCTTGGTTAGATAAAGAATTAAACCAATCTATAAAACAAAGAAACCAAGCCAAGAAACCACTATTCTAACAGGCAATCAAGAAGACTGGATATTCTATCGTAAATTACGAAACTGTGTCACAAAATTAAATAAGACGAAAAAGAAACTATATTATGAAAATAAATTTGAACATACTAAGAATGATCATATAAAACTGTGGAATACAACCAATGATTTAACTGGAAGAAAGAGAAAATCTAACCCAGCATATATTAATAATGATGGTAATTTTTTAACAAAGCCTCTTGATATAGCAAATTATTTTAACAGTTATTTTAGAAATAAAATTGGGAAATTAAAAGAGAAAATGTCAGCAGATATAAACACATCTTATTCAAATAAAAAACAAAACTATGAAGGATCGAAATTGTATTTTTAAATTCGAAAATGTAACTGTGAGATTGTAAATATTCTAAGAAATCTTAAAAATAAGCCACCAGGTGCTGATGACATGGATGGAAACCTCCTGAAGATGGCAGCAGATTTAGTCGCTCCTGCCATTTGTCACATAATAAACCTAGGTTTAAACCACAGGTATATGTCCAGAAGACTGGAGAAAAGCAAAGATTATCCCAGTACTAAAAGATAAAAAGCAGCCTTTCTCTGGTAAAAATAGCCGACCTATAAGCCTTTTAACAACTATAGGCAAGCTCATGGAGAATATTGTATACAAACAAGTCAACAACTATTTCCTAGATCAAGGATTATTTACTCCTTATCAACATGCATATAGAAAAGGCCATTCAACAGCTACTGCTCTGACAATGATGACTGGCTAACAGACATTGGAGAAAAGAAAATAGTGGCCAGTGTTATGTTAGATTTTTCTGCCGCATTTGATATAATTAACCATACATCATTAATTAATAAGCTAGTGGCATATGGATTTGATGAATCTGCTATAACGTGGTTTAACAGCTACTTAACTGACAGAACACAAACTGTTTACGGTTTTTATTCCAGTATCAAGACTGTGACTTGTGGAGTTACCCAAGGAAGCAGCCTTGGTCCTTTATTTTATAATATTTACACTAATGATTTACCACTTGTTTTGACAGAGGCAAAAGCAGTAATGTACGCTGATGACTCAATAATCTATGCATCAGCAACGACCATGCAAGAGCTAAATGCTGTCCTACAAACAGAGTTAAATGCTGTTTGGATTGGATTAATAAGAACCATTTAATTTTAAATTTATCAAAAACACACTGCATAGTATTTGGTTCTAAATATACAATAAATCGAAATCCATCCCTAAAGATAAAAATCCAAGAAACCCAAACTGAACAAGTCAACGACACTAAGCTCTTAGGAATCATAGTAGATGATAAGTTATCATGGTCAAAACATATAGATAGTATGTGTGCCAAAATGGGTAGGGTAGTTACAATAATTAAAAGATATGCAAAGTTCTTAACATTTAAAACAATCAAAGTAATTTCACAAGCATTAATATTGTCAAATCTCGACTATTGTCCAACTGTATGGTCAAATGCAACAGCTGAAAAGATAAGAAAATTACAAATAATACAGAACAGAGCAGCAAGAATGGTTCTTCGTTGTGACTATTACACCAGTGTAAAACTCATGCATGAGAAATTAAACTGGATGTCGGTTTATGACAGACTTTTATATTCATTGTTGACATTTGTTAGGAATATTTCAGTCACTAAAACTCCTCAGATCCTCTACCAAAATCTACTGTTTAGTGTAGACATACATAAGTATGATACTAGACATGCCTCCACAAACAAATTTATTTTACCCACAGTAGTAACAAATTATAGAAAGAAAACATTCAGTTATAGAGGAATGCAGGAATGGAACTTACTCCCTAAACAAATAACACAAATAGAAAATAGTTTGAATTTCAAGATTCAATTAAAAAAGTAAATTCTACAAAATTCAAGTGAATCGTTAGCATAATTGCCCAGAATGAAAAGGCCTATGACTGAAAAGGCATTTTATTATTACAAATATCTTTTTAATAATGAATTTGTAAACTGTTATTTAAAAAATGATATGATGTTTATTATCGTAAGAATATGGTTTTAATATTGGTGAGTACTATTTTACATTATTTGTGCATGGCAATGAAATGTATGTAATGTATTGCATAATTATTTTGATCATGTCATTTTAAAAATGTGTAACACTCTTTCTGGACCCCAGGAAGAATAGCTACAGCTTTGTTGTGCTAATGGGGATCCAGATAAATAAATAAACATAAATCTCTCTGTTATGAATGTGGGACGTGGAGAGGCGAGATAGAAATGATGAGCTACACTCGCACTTTTCCCCTCATTCTTTTTAAACTTATCCTGCATTTTGCAGCAGCGTTTCTGCTCTAGAGGATCTTTGGTCATCAGTTTGTGCAGCAGCTGCTTCTTTCCTTTCCTCTCATGTTGTTCCATGAATCATGAGGACTGTCGGTGATCAGCTGATCGGCTTTTGTTGCGTTTGTTTATGTTTCAGGTGAGAAGGAGGAAACTAGCGGTTCATGGTTCACACCGTCACATATTTACCACAAAAGTTTTGTTTTTGGCAGGACCTTCTCTAACACAGTAGCTAGCTGGTGGTAGACGTGGTTTATACTCCAGCTATGAAGGGGCGGATCTAGAAAAGTTCTGATGGGGGGGCCAGGCAGGAGCACTGACCAGGAAAATGGACACAAATGGGACCTTTTTTTTTAGGTCTAAATTTTATGAAGTATTGAACTGATTATTACAACTAAAATGATCATATAATGTAGAAAAGTGAAGAATAAGTTGACAAACAAACAGCCAGTGATGTATTTTATCAGCAGGTGTTTACTTTGGGTGATGCTGCTGCACAAACACTCACACTTCAATGATAAAAGGAAAAATGTGTTTTTATCCAGATCATCAGTTTTATCAGAGTTTCTTCATCAATGTTGGCTGTTTAACTTCAGTCGTCACATCTGCTGCTTTTATTACAGAATTTATCACCATGGAGACGGTTGGTGAGATGATGATATATGAATTCTGAATTATTATCTACAACATGGTAGAGATGGTTTAGAACAACACCTAGAAGAACATTACATGCTGCATTTACTGACCATTGGACATCTGATGTTTACGCAAGGGAAGGTCAGTTAACAGTAAATATGTGTAGCACCGGTTCGTTCTGTTGATACAATACAGTAAAAATGGGTAAATTTCAGGTTTAGTCACGAATGGTGATTAATCATGATTAATTTGAAAGCTGTGATTAATCTGATTAAAAATTTTAATCATTTGAGAGCCCTAATAAAATCTAAATGTAGACAAACTGAATCTGATTCCAGGTCACATTCAGCTGAAACTGATGTTGGACAAAAAAAAACTTTTAAAGATCAGATTCACATTTAAATAAAAATAATAAAACAGCTTCCTAATCGGTTCCAGCTTTGTCAAATAAATCCTGCAATTTTTACCTAAAACAGGGTTTTATAGATAAAAACTTGTTGTGGACCAACTATTTTACTGGACGACTTTTACTGGAGCCTTGCTGGTGAAACAGGAGCGTTTTTGTTGCAGCATCATCTGCTACTGGAGCACAGCATGGCTTCATAGATAAACTGTGTTTACGACTACTCTGAAACAAGTGTTAGCTGAATCTAGAGTTATGATTGTAGCCTGGAAAGGTTTACATCGTTCAGATCTCAAGACTCTCAGCTTTCCAGTGGCGTATAACATGTGAAGCTACTTGGAAGATAGACTAAGTAAAATACATATTTATTGTCATGTCCCGTCCACGGGACGTCTGGTACCAGCAGGTTAAAAAGTGAAGACGTAAACTTTGTATCTACAATCGTGTCCAAGTCAGCTGCAGCCACTAAAGTTCATATTTATCTGAGGTGGCCGTCAGTAGCTTTGTTGGTGTCGGCTCATTGGGTTTTCATAGAACTTCATTTATGTTTTATCCTTGTGTGATTTTAGTCTGGAAAAAGTTTCCTTTCTTTCATCACTTGAGACACTTTTGTCTCATTTACTGCTGTTTGTTTGATGTGTTGGAAATATATTTGATACCATTTAATCTGATAATTTACCGTTAACTCACACAGATGAAAACAGAGTTAAAATGGATGAAAGACGTCCAACTTACCTGATACAGTTACTGAGACGACATCACTCCACTGTGTTAAATAAAACTCGTCTCTTCTTCCCCGGCAGCTGTAGTCTCCACTGTCAGTAACTCTGCTGATCCTGTGTTCTCTGGATGATGGAGGTCTATTTAACCTGGTTGGTCTCCATTCATACGTCCACTGAGTTCCTCCACCTTCCTGGATCTCACATCTGGCAGTGATTGTCTCACCTCTGTATATCAGAGTCCAGCTGGGCTGCAGGACCACTGTGGGCTTCATGGAAACTGTTCATACAAACATGCAGTTAGAAAACTTACACACACAGAAAATCTACAGAAATATGACACAATCTTTATTTTTAATATAAATTGTAATAATTTAATACTATTGATTTGAATTTTTTTTTTCCTTTGACAACAGTGGTTTGAAAACTAAATGAAAATAAATAAATAAAAAATATTTACCACTAACAGTACATTTAGACTAAACAATTGAAAGACAAATACTTTTACTGGATATAAACAATAGGGAGAAACCAATAGATAAAAATAAAATAATTTTAGGCCAATAGAAAAAAAAAAAATCTGTCTCCTTTCTTGAATCTGAAAAAAAAAGAACACACATACAAACACACAAAGCATCACTTAGAGCTGCTGCTGTAATTTTAATTACATGTTTTCTTCTTATGGTTGGCAATGAATTATGTCTTTTTTTGCACAATAACATGACAGATAAAACATTTAAAGAGTATTTATTGTTGTGTTTCAGAGCAAGTAATCAAAACTCACTAGTTCCCTCGATGGTGACGTCATGGCTGTCTTCTGTGTAGAAAACTGGTTCTCCTCTTCCTCCTCTGCAGCGGTACAGACCTCCCTGTGAGACTCTGATGACTCCACCTGGTTCATTGTTATTTCTGAGCTGAGCTGCAGGATAGACTGACCCATCTCTGAACCAGTTAAACTTCCAGTCAGCAGAGTGGTTCACAGAGCAGGTCAGTGTTACACTGCCCCCTGCTGGTAGGATTGAACTGTCTGCTGCCAGTCTGGCTCTGGGTTTACTGGCTGGTGAGTTTAGGACAGAAAAAAGAAAACAACAAATAATTAAAATGTGACTCATTTCACAAACAAATTTACTAAAACCATCACAATTTATACATTTATCAAGTCATCTTTTGGTTAAATTGACAGTCCTCCCAATCATAGACTACAGTGATGTCGTTTATAGAGCTGCCTCTAAACACTCCTCTATTAACTGGACACCATTTATAACGCTGCCATTTGCTTTATTACCAGATCCTCCTTTAACACACCACTACAGCTTGTGTTCCCTGGTCAGTTAGCCCTCTCTTCACTCTCTTAGATAAACACATTGGTATCTGTTGATTTATAAAACCCTAATTAGAAAAACACAGTTGCATCTTCACTCATTACTCAGATTCATAACATCACACGTCCTCTTGGCTCAAGTCGCCTCATTAAGCTGCTCATCCACAAAGTCTGCACTACCTTCAGTCATTCATCTTTTCACTTTTCTGCTGCAGATGACTGGAATCACTTGCAACAGAAACTAAAGCTCAGGACTTTTATACCACTGTCATCTTTTAAAAACTTGCTAATGGAAGCGGTCCAGGATTGTTACACTTACTTTTATCTGTAGCTAGTTGGAACATTTTTATGTCTTCCTACAATCTGTTTTAAATTGGTGTGATAAAGTTCTGTTGGAGTTGTATTTGTATGTTTTGTCATCTACTTTTGTTTTTATTTTTCATGTGTTGCCTCTCGCCAGGTTTGTTCTAAATTGGCTCTTCTGGTTAAATAAAGGTTTATATTTAGCTAGTAGCACCACATAGAAATAACAAACCCCACATGAGACATTAAGCTCCGTTATAACAAAACTACACATTTATAATGATTTCTAATTAACCTGCTGACACACAAATGTAGTTATAAACCAAATATGCTTAAATTATTTCTGAAGTTATACTTTATTTTCTGTACATTTATCTTCTTCAAGCACTTAACCTGCATGGCTCCCCTTTTCCTTTTTTCACTATAAAACAGAAAACATTTATGACTCAGCTTCCAGTGAGAATCTCCATCAAAGATGGATGAACAAATCTTTTCTCTTGTCATATTTAAAATGATGTGAGAGATGGAACTGACTAATTATGTCTCCTCTTGTTGCTGTAATAAACCGTCTGCTTACATGTCTGTACGTTAAATAAAAATTAGCACGGTCAAAATAACGTGTTAACAGTGGTAACTAATTTATGTAATTAAGTGCATTAATATTTTTAACATAATTAACGCTTGTGCAACATGACATGCCCCATACATCCATCATCTCAGCGTCACTTCCTGTTCCTGTGAGACAGCACTGTTTTGTTTGATGTCCTGCACAAGTAAGAAAAATCTGTTTAAAATTAGCTGATTCAACAGAATCGTCTCAATTTCTACGTCATTTGATGATAAATTAACAGTTGGACATATTTCGGGACCAAGTTTGAGTGGATTGTCAAAACATAAAGTGATATCTATTGGATTGCATTCTGACTGCTACCACTCAGGAGCCACAGGCCACATCACTACTAGGCCTCCCAGGCTGAGGCTATCAGCCTGGGCATCTTTGTTACATGTGGGCCAGCAGGCTACCACCTGGGCTACTACTACTGGACCTGGGCCAGCGGGCTATTACCAGGGATAGCATCTACACCTGGGCCAGCAGGTTACCATTCTGAGTTAGACCAGAAGTAAATTAACTGTTTTACATCAAAGTATCCTTCTGTTTTGAAAATGCCACCTAAACAGAAACCAAACACAAAACCTGAGGAAGAATTTGTTACAATGGCTCAGGTAAATGAAATTTTACAGCAGCAGAAAGAAATGTATTCTGCCCTATTACAGCAGCAACAGGAAAATTTTATAGGTTTTGTTAAAATTATCATTGATTCTACAAATACAAGAATGGATACTCTATCAAGGGACATACAAGAAATACAAACTAGTTTAACCTATACACAAAAAGAAGTTGATGACATTAAACTGAACCTGGCCAAACAGACCAACAACAGTGAAACACTACAGTCAGACTTTTTAAAATTGTGTGACAGTGCATTAGCTGTTTCAGATAAATTTGAAAATCTAGAGGCACTATCAAAGAAGAACAATTTAGTGATAGATGGAGTAGCCGAGTCACCTGGCGAAACATGGGCTGAATCTGAGGAAAAAGTCAAAAACATATTTAAAGAAAAATTACAGTTTCAAAAAGATATAGAACTGGAGGTAGTGCATAGAATAGGAAAAATACCACAGAGCAGTGACAGACCAAGATCCATGTTAGTGAAGTTTTTAAAATTCAAGGATCGATTGGCAATCATGCAAAGAGCAAAAAACCTAAAGGGAACAAATATCTACATTAATGAAGATTACACAGAAGATGTTAAAAGGAAAAGAAAAGAACTACTCCCAAAAATGAAGGAAGCAAGAGACAAGGGGAATATTGCTTTCCTTCGTCATGATAAGCTGATCATACATCCACGCAGCAGCACTCCTAATAAGCAATAATTGTGAAGTGTACAAATTTTTTTTAAATTGTTTTTTCAACATCCACCATTTCTCTTTTAATGTTATATGAAAAGGACTGTACAAAAGTCAACTAAAGGACTGAAAATTTAACGTATAAATATAAATAGTATGAGAAATAAATTAACAGAAATGGCAGATATTCTGTGGTCTAATAACTTGAATATACTTGCTATCTCAGAAACTCATTCAGATGAGACATTCGATGATAATGAGTTGATTATCAATGGATATAATATTTTCAGACGAGATAGAAATAGATGTGATGGCGGTTTAGCCTTCTACGTGCAAGATCATGTACCAGTTAAAATTAGAGCAGATTTGATGAATTACAACATTGAAGTGATATGGTTACAGATACATTTACCATATATAAAACCTTTGCTGGTTGGAGGTTGCTATCGACCTCCAAATGCTGACAGTAAGTACTTGGTCATATGACTGAGATGTTGGGCTACAGTAGCACACTGGGCTTAGAATTGTACTTTATGGGACACCTTAACATCGATTGGCTATCAAAAAGATGTCCTTTGGGAGCAAGACTTTCAGATGCCACAAATTCATCTGGTCTTACACAACTAATGAACAAACCAACAAGAATTAATTGTAGAAATGATGGTACTATCACATCAACTTGTATTGATCACATTTTTACAAATGCTCCAGAATTGTGTACTGGTACTGTTTCTGTTCCGATGAGCTGTAGTGACCATAATTTAATTGTGACTATGAGGAGAGTTAAAATGGACAAGCCAGGGCCTAAAATTATTTGTAAAAGATCATTTAAAATGTTTAACCAAGATGTATTTATAGAAGATGTTGAAAATATATGTTGGTCTAATGTATTTGCTCAAACTGATGCTAATGATGCACTTGAGGAATTTAATAGTAAGTTTATGTTTTTATTGGATAAACATGCACCACTCAGGAGGTTTACAGTAAAGAATGTCAAAACACCTTGGTTAGATAAAGAATTAAACCAATCTATAAAACAAAGAAACCAAGCCAAGAAACCACTAACAGGCAATCAAGAAGACTGGATATTCTATCGTAAATTACGAAACTGTGTCACAAAATTAAATAAGACGAAAAAGAGACTATATTATGAAAATAAATTTGAACATACTAAGAATGATCATAAAAAACTGTGGAATACAACCAATGATTTAACTGGAAGACATAGAAAATCTAACCCAGCATATATTAATAATGATGGTAATTTTTTAACAAAGCCTCTTGATATAGCAAATTATTTTAACAGTTATTTTAGAAATAAAATTGGCAAATTAAAAGAGAAAATGTCAGCAGATATAAACACATCTTATTCAAATAAAAAACAAAACTATGAAGGATCGAAATTGTATTTTTAAATTTGAAAATGTAACTGTGAGATTGTAAATATTCTAAGAAATCTTAAAAATAAGCCACCAGGTGTTGATGACATGGACGGAAACCTCCTGAAGATGGCAGCAGATTTAGTCGCTCCTGCCATTTGTCACATAATAAACCTAAGTTTAACCACAGGTATATGTCCAGAAGACTGGAGAAAAGCAAAGATTATCCCAGTACTAAAAGATAAAAAGCAGCCTTTCTCTGGTAAAAATAGCCGACCTATAAGCCTTTTAACAACTATAGGCAAGCTCATGGAGAATATTGTATACAAACAAGTCAACAACTATTTCCTAGATCAAGGATTATTTACTCCTTATCAACATGCATATAGAAAAGGCCATTCAACAGCTACTGCTCTGACAATGATGACTGGCTAACAGACATTGGAGAAAAGAAAATAGTGGCCAGTGTTATGTTAGATTTTTCTGCCGCATTTGATATATTTAACCATACATCATTAATTAATAAGCTAGTGGCATATGGATTTGATGAATCTGCTATAACGTGGTTTAACAGCTACTTAACTGACAGAACACAAACTGTTTACGGTTTTTATTCCAGTATCAAGACTGTGACTTGTGGAGTTACTCAAGGAAGCAGCCTTGGTCCTTTATTTTATAATATTTACACTAATGATTTACCACTTGTTTTGACAGAGGCAAAAGCAGTAATGTACGCTGATGACTCAATAATCTATGCATCAGCAACGACCATGCAAGAGCTAAATGCTGTCCTACAAACAGAGTTAAATGCTGTTTGGATTGGATTAATAAGAACCATTTAATTTTAAATTTATCAAAAACACACTGCATAGTATTTGGTTCTAAATATACAATAAATCGAAATCCATCCCTAAAGATAAAAATCCAAGAAACCCAAACTGAACAAGTCAACGACACTAAGCTCTTAGGAATCATAGTAGATGATAAGTTATCATGGTCAAAACATATAGATAGTATGTGTGCCAAAATGGGTAGGGTAGTTACAATAATTAAAAGATATGCAAAGTTCTTAACATTTAAAACAATCAAAGTAGTTTCACAAACATTAATATTGTCAAATCTCGACTATTGTCCAACTGTATGGTCAAATGCAACAGCTGAAAAGATAAGAAAATTACAAATAATACAGAACAGAGCAGCAAGAATGGTTCTTCGTTGTGACTATTACACCAGTGTAAAACTCATGCATGAGAAATTAAACTGGATGTCGGTTTATGACAGACTTTTATATTCATTGTTGACATTTGTTAGGAATATTTCAGTCACTAAAACTCCTCAGATCCTCTACCAAAATCTACTGTTTAGTGTAGACATACATAAGTATGATACTAGACATGCCTCCACAAACAAATTTATTTTACCCACAGTAGTAACAAATTATAGAAAGAAAACATTCAGTTATAGAGGAATGCAGGAATGGAACTTACTCCCTAAACAAATAACACAAATAGAAAATAGTTTGAATTTCAAGATTCAATTAAAAAAGTCAATTCTACAAAATTCAAGTGAATCGTTAGCATAATTGCCCAGAATGAAAAGGCCTATGACTGAAAAGGCATTTTATTATTACAAATATCTTTTTAATAATGAATTTGTAAACTGTTATTTAAAAAATGATATGATGTTTATTATCGTAAGAATATGGTTTTAATATTGGTGAGTACTATTTTACATTATTTGTGCATGGCAATGAAATGTATGTAATGTATTGCATAATTATTTTGATCATGTCATTTTAAAAATGTGTAACACTCTTTCTGGACCCCAGGAAGAATAGCTACAGCTTTGTTGTGCTAATGGGGATCCAGATAAATAAATAAACATAAATCTCTCTGTTATGAATGTGGGACGTGGAGAGGCGAGATAGAAATGATGAGCTACACTCGCACTTTTCCCCTCATTCTTTTTAAACTTATCCTGCATTTTGCAGCAACGTTTCTGCTCTAGAGGATCTTTGGTCATCAGTTTGTGCAGCAGCTGCTTCTTTCCTTTCCTCTCATGTTGTTCCATGAATCATGAGGACTGTCGGTGATCAGCTGATCGGCTTTTGTTGCGTTTGTTTATGTTTCAGGTGAGAAGGAGGAAACTAGCGGTTCATGGTTCACACCGTCACATATTTACCACAAAAGTTTTGTTTTTGGCAGGACCTTCTCTAACACAGTAGCTAGCTGGTGGTAGACGTGGTTTATACTCCAGCTATGAAGGGGCGGATCTAGAAAAGTTCTGATGGGGGGGCCAGGCAGGAGCACTGACCAGGAAAATGGACACAAATGGGACCTTTTTTTTTAGGTCTAAATTTTATGAAGTATTGAACTGATTATTACAACTAAAATGATCATATAATGTAGAAAAGTGAAGAATAAGTTGACAAACAAACAGCCAGTGATGTATTTTATCAGCAGGTGTTTACTTTGGGTGATGCTGCTGCACAAACACTCACACTTCAATGATAAAAGGAAAAATGTGTTTTTATCCAGATCATCAGTTTTATCAGAGTTTCTTCATCAATGTTGGCTGTTTAACTTCAGTCGTCACATCTGCTGCTTTTATTACAGAATTTATCACCATGGAGACGGTTGGTGAGATGATGATATATGAATTCTGAATTATTATCTACAACATGGTAGAGATGGTTTAGAACAACACCTAGAAGAACATTACATGCTGCATTTACTGACCATTGGACATCTGATGTTTACGCAAGGGAAGGTCAGTTAACAGTAAATATGTGTAGCACCGGTTCGTTCTGTTGATACAATACAGTAAAAATGGGTAAATTTCAGGTTTAGTCACGAATGGTGATTAATCATGATTAATTTGAAAGCTGTGATTAATCTGATTAAAAATTTTAATCATTTGAGAGCCCTAATAAAATCTAAATGTAGACAAACTGAATCTGATTCCAGGTCACATTCAGCTGAAACTGATGTTGGACAAAAAAAAACTTTTAAAGATCAGATTCACATTTAAATAAAAATAATAAAACAGCTTCCTAATCGGTTCCAGCTTTGTCAAATAAATCCTGCAATTTTTACCTAAAACAGGGTTTTATAGATAAAAACTTGTTGTGGACCAACTATTTTACTGGACGACTTTTACTGGAGCCTTGCTGGTGAAACAGGAGCGTTTTTGTTGCAGCATCATCTGCTACTGGAGCACAGCATGGCTTCATAGATAAACTGTGTTTACGACTACTCTGAAACAAGTGTTAGCTGAATCTAGAGTTATGATTGTAGCCTGGAAAGGTTTACATCGTTCAGATCTCAAGACTCTCAGCTTTCCAGTGGCGTATAACATGTGAAGCTACTTGGAAGATAGACTAAGTAAAATACATATTTATTGTCATGTCCCGTCCACGGGACGTCTGGTACCAGCAGGTTAAAAAGTGAAGACGTAAACTTTGTATCTACAATCGTGTCCAAGTCAGCTGCAGCCACTAAAGTTCATATTTATCTGAGGTGGCCGTCAGTAGCTTTGTTGGTGTCGGCTCATTGGGTTTTCATAGAACTTCATTTATGTTTTATCCTTGTGTGATTTTAGTCTGGAAAAAGTTTCCTTTCTTTCATCACTTGAGACACTTTTGTCTCATTTACTGCTGTTTGTTTGATGTGTTGGAAATATATTTGATACCATTTAATCTGATAATTTACCGTTAACTCATGGTATTTAGTGGGACAAAGAAAAGGTGAAAATAACTGATTTAAAATGGAGAACTTTGCGTGACTCTGTTAAGTTATTAGACAGTTCTTGTGAGTTAACTTCTACTGAGGAGGTGCTGATATGATTTATGCTAATTAATATTGCAGCATGAAGCTGTGCTGAAGAAGAAGGTTACATATTCACCTGATGATTCATTATTTCAGGAATCAGAGAGATTGTCTACAAAGAAGATTTACTGCTGTTTGGACAGAAGTGCTGGCTGCTCATACGGATTGTAGTAATTATTTAATTGTCATGGTTCATGTTTCTTCCAGGTCTCTAGTGATTGCTTCCTTAATCAGGTACATTTGTTCCACCTGGGCTTCCCTGATTGCTCCCTATCCTCACCTGTGCTCAGCTTTACTTAAACTCTCTCCAGTCTCTTCTTCCCTGCTGGTTATCGACAGTCTTGTGCCAAATTAAGTTCCTTTGTTTCTTTTCTATGTGACAGTTTGCTTGTTAATCTGGACAGAACACACAGCAAACATGACTGACCTGATACTGACAGTCTGATGGCTTCACTCCACTTTGTTGAAGAATATGAGTCATCTCTGCATTTACACTGACACTGGTAGTCTCCACTGCTGAGCTCAGAAACAGTGAATGTAAACTGTTTACTGGAAATCTGCGGTATAATTGACCCAAGATTTCTCCATACACACATCCACTCAGTGGTTTCTCCTCCCTGGATCTCACATGTCAGAGTGATTTTCTCTCCACTGAAAATCTGAGGCCAGTCAGGTTGTCGTGTTACAACAACCTGGTTGGAAACTGTTTCCATAGATATGAACAGAAAAACACAAACAGAAATATCATCACAAAATATTACATGTAACTTTCATATAAAATAATTTGTTTTTATATAAAATAATAGAACTCACAGATTATATTAATACTGGCATCATTACTCATATCAGAGTAAAAGGCTGGATCTCCTCTCTCTCCTCTACACCTGTAGATTCCTCCCTGTGACACACTGATGGTTCTGTTTTGTTCATCATTAGTTTTAAAGTGATATTCAGAAGTGTGTGAGGTTCGTATGAACCACTGGTATTTCCATCCAGCAGAGTTGTCCACAGAGCAGCTCAGTGTCACGCTGCCTCCTACTGATATGGTTGTTGTTCCTGCTGTCACTTCTGCTCTGGGTTTATCTGTTGTATCGTCCAAAAACACAAACAATTTACAAAGACATGAAACAGAAAATATTAACAATGCTTTTTTTTTCTGATTCAGTTTTCATGAATCAACTAAACACAACAGAAACGTGCCACTTTCTTTAAAAACCATTTTTAAATCATGTTTGATCCTCAAGTTTCATGATTTCCTAACAAAATGTATAAATACACTTACATTTAAAGTTCATGTAAAGAAAGATGTGCATATGTACAGCTTAAAAAATGTTAGTCACAGTAAAATTAGTCATGTTGAAAAAACAGAGGACTTACCCCGAACATTTAAAAAGATCTTATTACTGCACTTTGAATCATTTGAAGTCTTCAGACGACCACAGCACTGGTATTCACCTTCAAAACTTATATGTAAAGGTGTTAATGTGTAGCGTGAATTTGAGTAGGAGGAAATTTGTCCACCATCCTTGAGGATTGTGTATTCCCAGTCAGTGTTTGTTCCTTCCTTCATGTCACATATGAAGGTAACAGACTCTCCAGTATAAAAAGTCGACCCGTTAGGATCAATGGTCAGAACAGCTCCTAGAAAACAACAACAAATGTTTAACACCTGCGTACACTTTGCCAGCCGACACACTGTGTAGATATATACAATGAAATTATCTGATAATCCACAAAAAAGTCAGCTTGTGTCTAACAGTGAGGCAACAGGCTGAGATTCATTTACAAAGAAAATAACTGAAAAACTAAAGTGTGTCACCTTGAGTGTGTCCAGTGCAGAGGAGTGTATACAGCCCTGCAATCCAGGTAGAAACAACAGAAATGAACAAAGGATCAACATTTGCAACCAGAGTTGTTTAAAGTACAACATAAGCACATATAATGGTAAAAAACATAAATTCTAACTCAGATATTTAACTTAAATTACAAAATCCCATCTACAAAACACCCAAATTCTTCATTCAGATTCTCAGACACTGGTGAAAATGACTGATACCTAATTTCATCTGATCCAGTTTCCTTAATATCCATGATTTAAACAGAAGAAGTCCTCATGTCATATTTACAGAATAAATCCAGCACACAGAATAAAATGAGTCCCATCCTCTCAACTAATCCTCACACTTCTGACAAATTCCTTTTACAAAGACAGAAAAATGAAAGTAAACCATGAGAGAAGTCAAGACCAGCAGAGAAACCAAAGTTAAAACATGAGTAGTGTAAATAATAAATGTGGGATTTTTCTAACTTCTCTCTTTGTTAACTTGCTTTAACACAAAGCTTCCTTCCTTTAAACACAGCATGGTTTAGTGTGTGTCTACACTTCCTGTCCTGCTGATCCTGAAACGTGTTGGATTCTTATTTAAAGGTTTCTACGTGATCTCATAGATAGTATATCTTAAACAACATCATAACAACCACATGCACACAAGCAAGAAATACAGAAAAACTCAAATCACAATGTAAAAAATAAATAACTCAGTAAATGTGTAAAATGATGATTCATGATGTGACATTGTGGATGTCTGAAGAGCTTCTGTCTGTCACTGTTTCCTGACTGCAACATGAAACTCTTTTCTTTTGCAATATGCTCATTACCTCAGTCAGATGATGGTTCTTATTATCCCTGAGATGACTAAATGTGAGTTCATCCACCGACATGTATAAATACAAGAACAACTTCCTTCAGTTTGAAGGTTTGTTAGAAAACAGAAGAAAAGTTTTGGTCCTTACTGTGGGCCTGTACAACTACAGAGTAGAACTGGTGTGTTTGTGATTTAATGATGAAACTTCAAGCTCAGCTCAGATATTTACATCAGGATGCTGGTTCACTGCTTACTAGGATTTATCACCATGGTAACTAATGCTAATACAAATTAAGAAATCAACACATGGAAACAATTTAGTTAATTACTATTAAAAATAGGAACTTATTAAAGCTCCAACATTTTAAAAAACCAAAGTGATCTGAATTCATAATTTATCTTAATCCGTAAAAAACTATGTGCTTCATTTTTTATTTGCACATTTTTTAAAAATATTACACACCAGCACACATGTAAAAAGGCAAATAAAAAGTTTTTTTTTTCTGCTAAAAGTTATTTTATATAAGAATAAAATTGTCATAAATATAGATGAACACAGAAAAATACATTTTAAGAAAGAAACATGACCTCTAACCAGGTGAAATGAATATAAATGGAGGATTGATCATATCATATTAAATAATGATGCATATTTCCAGTTCTGCTGCATTCACATATCTGCATACATTAAAGCAGTGTTTCTCAATCCAGGTCCTCATGGCTCATGTCTGCCATGTTTGTACTCCAACACACACATTCAGATTAATGAGCTTTGTAAGTTCTTTTAAATTCTGTTAACGATCCGTTCATTTCATGCAGGTGTGTTGACATAGGGTAACCTCTAAAACATGCAGGGCATGGATTGAGAAACGCTGCATTAAAGTGTAACTAACTAATATGTTACCAAGTGCCTAAAAGATGTGAAATGAGCAGCTTGAGCTTAAATAAAGAGGATAAATGAAATGTTGCATCATAAACACAGAAGATACTGAACATGTCTGATATTTGATAACAGAGTTACATACAGTAGTTTCATACAATGATTGTCTTTGCTTTGCTGCTGCAGCTCGAAGAACTACAGAAAGAACAAACAATTGAGGTTAATTAATAAATAAAACAGTATTGCAGTTTTAATCTCTGCCACATGAACTTTGAGGTTTGTTTTGAAAAACCAGCATAATAAAGTCAAATAATCAGACTTCACTCATATTTATTTATATTTGCAGAAAATATTATTATTAGTTATTACTGGAAAAGTCTCCCAAAAATATGTTGTTAAAATATTGTGTTGGCATTTATTCTCCAGTAAATTGAAATGTCCTCCAACTAGAAGGTAGGTGGATCGATTCCAGTCTTCCACTGACTACATGTGCAAGTGTCCTTGGGCCAGACACTTAACCCCACGTTGCCTCCTGATGTGCCTATCGAGGTGTGAATGTGTGTGTGAATTGATGAATGTGATATGTAGTGTAAAGCGCTTTGAGGGGTCAAACTGACTGGAAAAGTGCTATATAAGTACAAGTCCATTTACCATTTACCATAACTATCACAAACACCACTGTTAGCTCCCTCGGAAGATACACAGGCATGCATTTAACCATTACAAACTCCAGGTCTGTGGAGCATTGATTGTTCACTGTCACTGTGTCTGTACACCAGCTGTTGTTTATGTACAATCAGCAAGAGATCAGGGCGTCCGTACATTGTGGCAATGTAGTGGAGAATGACACATGCCACAATAATGCCACATGCCCTGTCTGGGGTGACTCTGAGCCTACGAAGGTACTGGAAGCAGGCCTTAAGCATCCCAATAGTTACCCTGGTTTGAGTCCTGCAGTGAGCTAAGTTGTAACAATGCTGCAGGCCGGGCTCAGAATCAGGGTAAGGGGTCAGCAAATAAGACTGGCAGGGGTACCCTCTGTCACCTAGCAGGTAACCATCAAACTCTCCTATAATACAGGATAAAATATAAATGTGATAGGTCAAAAAAAAAATTGATTTTAATGTACATAACTTACCACAGGCAAATCTAGCACTCAGTTTACACTCACGACAGACTCGAGAGTTGTGCACAGACCCAGGCCACTTTGCTTCCACATTACTGATGATGTGGGCTGCATCACATATGATATTCAAAGTACAGAACAGGAAGCTGCAGTAGCTGTAACTGACTTTGGAAAACCACAAACATTGCAGTGCGTAAGACTGACAGTTCTCACAGCCCAACAGACTGTTGCTTTTGAAATATGTTCAGCGTCACTGATGTTATAAAGAAAACTCCCGTTGGCAAAAAAAATGAAGTGCAACTGAAAGAATTTGCTCCGAACTGAGAGCATGTCCACGATGTGTCATATAAAAATATGAGGGCTGAGAATATTGTTCAGATACATGATCGATTGTGCAGAAAAACGTTGATGCTCAAACAAATAATCACGAGGGAAGAATAAAACAGCCAAGTGGGGTCTGATCACTCATTCCAGACATAGATATCTGTGGAGTAACTGTGCTTTGATGTCAACTGGCTCTTCAACAAAATGGACATGCCTTGTCTGACACTCCCTTCAGTCTGCAGGCTGCAGCTAAAGAGAAGGAGAAACTCAGGATTAGTTGAAGAAAACCTGCCAGCGAGCAGGTTAGCTTCACGGAGTCTGTTGCCACAGTAACTGACTCAGAGTTTGTTAGGGTTTCTGTCTGTCTCCCCTGTGTGTGTGTTCTCTGATTGCCCTGGCGTATGCGTTTGCCTCCCTCTGTCTGTTTTGTGTGTCATGTCTGTTCCTGGCCAGGAGGGTTACCAGAATATTCCAAGGCAGCAATCCCCTCACCTGGGCTGATCTCCACACCAGGATCTCACCCATCATTTAAGCCACCACAGTACTTATACACCGGATCATTCTACATTCCTCGCTGGATCGTCCAGTTACCCATCTGGTATATCGTGGCCTCTCAAATGTCGTTAGTTATAACTAACAACATCTGTCTTATGCTTAGGCTCTTGGTGCTACGGATCCTGCCAGCCCTGTCTGCCTTGGCAACTTCTTGGATTGTTTTCCCAGCTTTGATCCGCTCACTCATCTCCAGCTCCTACCGGCTCCATGCCATGCTCTGCCTGCCCGCCTGATCTGTCTGGTCGGCTGCGAACCACTGCGGTCACCTGAACTTGGATTTGACTGTTTCCAGATTCAGCTACAACTTTTATTAAAAACTCTTTTCTATTTGATTCATCCTCTGCCTTCTGGTTGGTCTGTGTCTGCACATTGGGGTTAAAAAACCATATCTGTTTGACTCGTCGTAACAGAGTTACACTGAACTCGCTTTAAGAAACCGAAAACCCAGATTCCCATAACTCAGAGTTTTTACTAAACCTGCTTCCTGAAAGGGGGCCCAGGTGTGATAGGGAAGTAAATCTTAAACACACACACACACAAACACGCGCGTTAAAATGTTTTACGAAACAAAACGGGAAAAAAGATAAACAGAGATTCCATCAAATCTGAACACCCAGGAACATGTAAAAGAGAAGCCCAATACTCATATTTCATGGAAACATAAGGTCAAAAAAAAATTAAGAGATTTTGTGTTGCTCAAACAAATAAACACAAAACTAGAGATATTTTGCAAGAATATAGTGGATCTGATGCCTGCACAAAACTGAGAGGCACAGCTCCTATAATAACAAGAATGAAGGAAGTTTGAATTAGATAATGACGTAATGTATGTTTGTTAGATCCCTGATCTAAAACCTGCATGACACTCGTGATGCCTGGAGATCCTGAGCTGGTGGTCCCTGGGCATCAAATTCTCTGGTCTGCTTGTGCTTTGTGTGAATTCATATCCATTTTTTACCACAAAGTGGCGACACTAGACCATGATGTTTAAAACAACTGAGGTTCTGCTGGCTCTAAATTTGCACCTTGTTTCAGTGTTGGATGACAAAAATATGTGCAGGTGCTATGACTGTAAGAGGCTACTTAAAGATATTATTCAATACTATTTAAACATAAAGAAAATGATTTATTTTCATGAGATTACATTTTAAATTCCACAATTTATATCCGACTGGTCTTTTCTCAGTTGTGTTTTTGTTCAGAATCTCTCCACATTATCATCAACTCCTTTGACTGTAAGTTTTAAATCTTCCCTTTCAGTTTGTTTGAAGAATTAGACTGAATATCATTAACTGGTCTTCACTTCAGCGTCTATACTGATGGCAGAAACTCATCAGAACAGTTTCTGCATACTGTCTGAAATAATGTTTTTATGGAAGTCGAGAGCAATAAGTGTTGAGCCGAAAAAAGCTCCCTTGCTGTGAAAAGCACCCTCACATGTAGCACAGTTGAAGATTGAAGCAACTCGCATGTGGACGGCATGTAAAGCCTCGTTTCAACTGAGGAGTTTGGTTCGGTTTGGTTGGTGTCAGAGAAACACATTAAACCAATGATACACAGTCTTTCTCACTATATAGAAATATTTTCTATAATCTGCAGACAGAAAGTCAGTGATGTACTTACAGAATAACCCCAGCACACAGAGAAAAGAGTGATCCATCATCACATCCAGTCCTGCTGCACAGCCAGTCAGAAAGTCTTCTAATGTGCATCAACAGTAATGATGAAGGAGACGTTACATCTGACATACATGTGAGACTAATGTCTTTCTAACTCGTCTTCTTAAACAAAAACCCCCTCCATTTCCTTCCCTTTCACACTGAGCTCAGACAGCGTTGGTAGTTTTGACCGCAGCAGGTGGTTGTCATGGTTACATTTCCTGTCCACTGCAGAAACATTTTAGCTGTTTTCATGTACAGAAGTCTGTGCAAAGTCTTAATTAATATAATCACTAAAGAAATATTGCAATGTCTATTGGTATGGGACGTGTTGTGCGGATGTGTAGTTATTTATGCAGTTGTGCTGTTTGTTTTTTCACATGACAGTTTGCTCGAGTATGTTTATATTTTCTGCTCCTCTGCGCATCCACTTCTTCTCTTATTTGTTTTTTTTACCCTGCCTTCTCCAGCATCCTAACATACAGAACGGTGGTCTGTGTGCCATACCTTGCTTGACAGATTTGCTCTACCAAGGGAGGCATGTTATATACATGGCTGCCCTTGATATTTTTATTATTTTTATAGTAATCTTATTTTCTTTAGTCTTTATATGTCAGTGTCGAATCTGACAGGGAGATAGAGGAAGAGTGAAGTAAAAAAAACAGGGGGGGGGGGGGGTAGGATTAAAATGTGTAAATAACTGTTGTCTAGGCTGACTAAAACACACCGCAAAAAAACAATATAAACTACCACAGTACTACATGATACATAAAGAAAATAAAAAAATTATATGAAAAAGTAGTCATCAAACGTACCTGCAGAGAAACGTACCAACACACAAACATCAGCAACATCTTGTCCGAAGCAGATGGAGAGACAAGCATGTTTGTGAGCATTTGTTTGTAAGGCCGAGCAACAAGGAAGAAATGTATGCTTGCAAAGGGGCCGTGATCACGTCGCATCCCGAAGCATCAGTGGGGGACGGGGAGAGCCCGAGGCCCCAAAGGCCCAGCAGGTCCACAGAGCACCAAGCCCAGGAGGGCCAAAGCAGACAGAGCAGTGGCCCACTCAGACCAGAGCAGAGGGCCCCCAGACTGGAGCCCCCCGGCGCGATGGGCAGGGGCACCGGGCAGCACAGGGCAATGGTGAGCAGGCCCAGCGGGTGCCGGGCACTGTGGCGCGGGCCGTACAGAGGAGAGACACCCCACAGGCCCAATGGCTACTCATTCTCCCCAGCAGAACCCTGTCCAGGAACCCGACGGGGCCAGACCGCCCCAGGCAAAACCAGGGACAAGAACATGTCTGCAGGGGTCGCGGAGGAGGAGAAGGGCTCGGGGAGGGGCACAGCCGGGAGAGAGATCGCTCTCCCAGGCAGCCAACTCCTCAGCTAGCACTGTAGGTGCCCCTGCCTCCAGGACCACCCAAG
Organism: Melanotaenia boesemani; assembly: GCF_017639745.1. Taxonomy (NCBI): domain Eukaryota; kingdom Metazoa; phylum Chordata; class Actinopteri; order Atheriniformes; family Melanotaeniidae; genus Melanotaenia; species Melanotaenia boesemani. The sequence goes on from NC_055686.1 coordinate 25,571,134, forward strand.
GGCAGAAGGGCAAAGGCCAAGAGCCCAATGCACCAGTGCCGTGGATGCCCATCCACCCCCGGCAGCCCACGCCACCACACCAGGGGACCAGAGAGCCCCAGGTTGCACACACATATCCTGGTCGGGCCCAAGGCACAGTGCCCCCACCCACCCTGAAGAAGCCCCCGGTGGGAGGGGAGAGAGCTAGAAGGAGAGCAGACTACACTGTGTGCACCTGTCCAAAAGTTCTGGAACAAGGTTTGTGAGGATTTATCAACATGGGTTAGATGTAACATTCCTCCATGTCCTAAACTTTGTTTACTGGGTGACCTAAGTGACATCAATATAGACACTAGCAAAGCACACATGGTCCTCACGGCCTTATGCATCGCAAAGAAAACTGTTTTTAGACTTCCAGTGCACTAAAATAATCTAAATTTTATCCAGTACAGAAATCTCCTGTTGGATCACATCAGTCTAGAAACTGCATCGGCATCCACTTCTTCAAACGTAAAGTTAATAAAGTGGTCAGTTGTACCTTTCTCACCAGTTTTAGGCTCCTAAACTTTTACACTCAACTGTTCACCTCTCATTCATCCCCCAATCACACGCACTGTATCCAACCAGCTCTCCATCCCTGTTACAGACCTCCATCTTTGTTACTGTCGACTTTTATTCCTTTTGTTGTGTCTCTGTTACATTCAGTAAATCTGTGTTTGTGTTTCTCTTTACTTCAATGAAGCAGCGTGGCTGCCTTTTTTATTTAATGTGAATATACGTTTTGACTTTAGCTCAAATCTAATCTTCCATCATTAAAGAATATCATGCAAACCATTTTATTCCGCTTACAAGTTTTCTATTCACCAATTTCTCATCATGCACCATTGTCTGATGAGTGTCTGAGGAGAATTGGAAAATGGTGCATATTTAACCACCTACACATAAACCACCAGACAAAAGAAATTGTGAAAAATTAGTCTGCAACACACCTGTAAACATTCAGGGACTTGACACTGATGTGGTAAAGGAGTACCACCGACTGGGTGTTCACCTCAACAATAAACTGGACTGACCCACCACAGATGCTCTATACAAGAAAGGCCAAACTCATCTCCACTAGCTGAGAAGGCCGAGGTCTTTTGGAGTTAGGAAGTCACTGCTGAAAACATACAACACTGTGCTAGCATCAGCATGTATTACTTTTGTCACGCCCTTATCTGATCAAGCCAATGCCTGTCCTGCCATTTTACTGCAATCACTCCCCTAATCATCCACACCTGTCCCTAATCCTCTCACTCTGCCCCATTCACTCCAGCTCTGCACTACAGTCAATCTCCTCTAATCACTCACACCTGTCTCCCATTGACTCACCAGTCCTTATGTTCCCCGGCACCACACTCACTTCTGGTCAGACCTTGATGCTCTTACCCTCATGGACCCATTTCTTCTCCTGTTCCCCTTCCTTGGATGTCGTACCAGCCCTTCCACTACCTGCCTAAGTATGACGATCCCTGTTTATTCCAAGTTCTAATAAAGTTATGTTACTTGTCTTCTGTCTCTGTGAGGTCCATGCATAACATCTGTGTGGTCTGCTGGGGTGGTGAATGTACAGAACAGGGCAGGAAAGAACTGAACAGAAGCTGATCAGAGGATCCAGGTCAGTCCTGAACTTTACTCTGAGCCCCACAGAGTAGGAAGTAGCACCACAGCAGCTCATTCACCCCCACAGAAAACAGTTAAAGTCGTTCAGCCTAACCACAGTTGTTATAAATATCTTGTGCTTTTGTCTGCTACCCACTGTGGTTTTCTCCATCTCAGAGCTCTATTTGTTATTTCCCTCTGCAACACCCACACATCATTCCTCTAGTGCATCAGTAGATCAGATCTATATATAGATAAAAACTCTCATATGGATGTATAAAGTGTCCAACCTGCCTGAAATTGGTTTCAAAATCTTTATCTCTACATTTGTCATGTTTAGTTCAATTCAATGTTTCCTTGTCTTGATGCTACAGTCTGCAGATGTTCTCACATTGTGGTGGGATTGTGGTTTAGACCCCAAACCGTTGACTGAATGTGTCACTGAGCTGAAGCTAAACATTTTTGTTTCATAAAGACAGCATTTAGAGCCAAAGTTAAAAACTCTGACAGGTGAAGTGAAGAACATTGAATTAACTAATAAAAGCTGTTTTTTATGTGTGTGTGTGTGTGTGTGTGTGTGTATGTGTGTGTGTGTGTGTGTGTGTGTGTGTGTGTGTGTGTGTGTGTGTGTGTGTGTGTGTGTGTGTGTGTGTGTGTGTCAAACTTTTTTAGGCTTCTAGGGCCTGAGAACAAACTGACAGGCCAACTTTCCAGTTCTTCACCACATACAAGGAGGTGTGAGTGCAAGAATGACCTCATGCATCACATTCAGTTCAGAGCTAGTGTGTTTATAGCAGATAAAATGTGTCCAACTGTGAAAGATGTGCTTCAGTTTTTTTCTTTGTTTTAGTGCAATGATTCTGAAGAGCTCATGAAGTGACTGAAGTATAATGCAATGTGCATTATGTGTTTTCAGTTAGTCAGTCAGGAGTAAATACAGTATGATGTGCAGAAAGCAGCCCGTTTCTCTTGAAACTTCTACTTCCCCATTTTAATCCTGCAGCACAGAAAGGAAACATGAGCTCAGTGTGAAAAAATGCTGCAGATAATCCAGTAGAGGCATGAACTGCTGAATTCTACTGTACAAACACGTTTAAAAAAAAAAAAAAAAAAAAAAGCTGTCATATCGTTAACTTATTTCAAACAGGTTTATCAAGACATAAAATGAACTATATTAATCCTTCATGAGGTGATCTACATTATAACAAAAGTACCAAACTTTATACCACTGATGTAATCATTGAAATTTGTGTTAACCTGTCCAGGGTGTACCCCACTTCTCACTCAATGGCTGCCGATAAACACCCCAGTCTTCTGAGATGGATGGATGAATGGATGGATGGATGGATGAATAGCTCCAACAAACATGCACAGAAAGAAGAAACAACAGTTAGCTGCTGCTCAGGCAGCTTCAGCTTAAGTAAAGTATAGAATCTGATCACATTTGAGACTTGGATCTACTAATCAATGGTTTTCAGTTGTGTCTGTGTTTGTAGTTAGTACAACTACATACATGATCTATATGAGCACATTAGGGGTGAACATGCTCGCTGTTTACTAAGTTATGTTAAATAAATAAATGGTAAATTGTTAAATAAAAGGTTTTGTTGTGTCAAACATTATTAGGCTTCTAGGGCCTGATAACAAACTAACAGGCCAACTTTCCAGTTCTTCACCACATACAAGGAGGTGTCAGTACAAGAATGACCTCATGCATCACATTCAGCTCAGAGCTAGTGTGTTTATAGCAGATAAAATCTGGCAAACTGTAAAAGATGTGTTAGTTTTTTTCTTTTTTGTTTTAGTGCAATGTTTCTGCTCATAAAGTGACTGAAGTACAATGCATTGTGCATTATGTGTTTTCACATGTTGCAGATAATCCAGAATTGTAAAAAACAGCTGTCATATCATTAATTTATTTCTAACAGGTTTATCAAGACATAAAATGAACTATATTAATCCTTCATGAGGTGAAGAAAATTTATACCACTGATGTAATCATTGAGATTTGTGTTGACCTGTCCAGGGTGTACCCCACTTCTCACCCAGTGGCTGCTAATGGAATTCTGAATTGAATTAAGCTGGTATAGAAGACGAACGGACGAACGGATGGACGAGGTGTATGTCCCCATGTTGTTCAAAACATACAAAATCTAAGGGCCTCAATCTTTTCAGTGTAGACTTTTATTACTCCAGATAAAGACAAACTAAGGAAGGTGTAGATACATTAATTTAAATGTTTTTAATACACTTTAACAGGAGAGATGTGGGAGGAGTCAGGATGTTCAGAGGGAAGTAGAGAGCAAAAAAGAACAGGAAAGAATAGATGGAGACAAGAGACAGGACATGAGAGAGAGGGAGTGGTTTGTGTGAAACACACATACTTTAGCAGAGAATATTGGTGTTGGTGTATTATATGTACCACAGTGAACTGATATCTAAATGATTTGATGACAAAATGATGTCATGTTGTTTATATCGACATAATGCCATCATTAATAAAGGAGTCATGTTTTGACTGTTGTATTGAACCTTTTGATGAGAGAAGAGAATAACCCTGTACTAGTCGTTTGTAATTTTATTTGAATGTTCATCTAGAACATTGACTGTTTATAAAAGATGGACGGAGCCTCCGTGACGTCAAACGTAGGTTTCTGAAGAGCTGAACTGAAGCTCATTGGGCGTTTCCCACCGTCGCCATTTTGGCAGCATCACGTGTGTCGTCATTCCTGGAAAATCCAAAAATGGGCAAAGAGGTGGAGCTGAGAGGGAGATTGTAAAGGTGGGTGTAGATGATTGCCACCTATCAAACTTTGAGGTGCCTGTAGCTAAGAGCTAACTGAGCCAACAGGAAAAGCTGGGAGTCGGCTCCCACTAGAGATGGGATTTATGGCTCTTTGAAGGGAGCCAGATCTTGAGGAGCTGTTCCTTCAAAGAGCTATTCAAAAGACTGGCTCGTTCTTACAATATCTTACAAAATTTCACAATATACAAGAATGACAAACAATCAAAATATGTACCTATATAAAATCTAATATACAGGATTAAAAAAAAATATAGGAAAAATATAGATAAAAAAGGATAAAGCTGTGGTGTCAGTGCAAATTCTTGTAAATGTTTTGGATAGAACTCAGCATTTGTTTCTGAATAATACTCTCTGTCCATAGATGCTTCACATGAATGGAGCGTGTTGGACATCAGACTTCTATGATGTCACAAATGTGATGAAGGCAGTGTGGAAAATTTGTATATTAAAAGAATGGCTCACAAATGAACAGCTGTGACTCAGTTCCCATTGTTCATTTAAAAGAGGCGTTCAAAAGAATCAATTTGTTCATGAACGTCACATCTCTAGCTCTCACTCGATGGGAGCCGCTCTTCTGTTTCACTACAAAGCATCGCCTCTCAGAGGCACCTCTGTTTCGCACATGGCACATCACTACTGCCTACTGCAAGCAAATCTTTTAGCGGTACTTAGTACCAGACTGTATCAGCTTACTTTCACCTCTCCGTGTTCATGACTTTTGACTTTCAGGACTCTTGGAGGTGCTGTGACCTTACATCTTTTGGCTTCTCCAACAAACAGTACACCGTTTCAGTTTGTGTTGGGTGTCGTGTCGCATCCAGGGTGACAGACTCTTGTGTGTTCCTGTGTCTCGCTGATTCTTCACCACTGTGAGTCTTGAATCGAGAGTTTTTTCGTCTTGGTACACTATAGACAGTATTTGCTCCCTTACTTTCCCAGGAGAACTGCTGCTCTATTGGGATGCTGATCTCTCTGGGTTGAGGCATTTCCACATTCTCATAGGAAGGCTCAGCTTCACTGGAAGATGATGTTGAGACTCTGGGATCGGATTGTGTTCCCATCTCTAACGGCCCACTGGGTCTTAACAGAGCAGCTGTTGTTGCCTATATATATGTTTTATTCTCATCTTCAGAACAAATATCATTTCAAACAAGATCAGCCATACTGACATCAAAACATAGCATTACATTCATGAAATGAAGAGAAATGATTAAATTATGTTGTATAGCTTACTATAACTGATGTTTGCGAAGAGCAGAAAAGAGTTTTATGGCTAAGAAAGAACAGACCAACATGCAGCCCAATCCTGAAAGGATATAGATCACTGTTCCATGGTGTTGTTGTGGTTCCTCTTTGGGTTCAAGGTCGGATTTAATGAAACCTGCAAAAACATAAAAAGATTATAAACAGACATAAGAAAATTGATACAGCAAACCAAAACTTTATGTAATATTTAAATCAATGTTTCACAATCCTGGTCCTCAGAGATCCCTACCCTGCATATTTTTTAAGTTTCCATACATTAACAGACCTCAACCACATGAATGTCTCGTTAGGAAAGACCTTAATGAGCAGTTTGATTAATCTGAATCAGGTGTGCTGGAGTTGGAAACCTCCAAAACATGCAGGACAGGTGTCCCCATAGACCAGGATGTAAAAAGACTGAATTAGATAATAAGGAATTTTTCTTCTTCCTGCTCTCAACCAAGGCAGACGCTTCTCTTTTCCCTCCCTCTCCCACTCTGCCCTGCTACTGTCCTGTCATCTCTGAGCCTCTCTCTGCAGGTGTAGGGGAGCCTGCTTGTCCTGGCAGAACGTTTTCGGCTGGATATGTGATGGATTCCTGGGGAGTGTGGAAAGTCATGTGTCTGTCGATCCTTTCTGTTGAGGACGCTGAAGACATCTATACATTCGGATTCATGATAACTGGGTTTCTGCTGTTTGGAGCGGGCGGTTTCCTGGTATATTGCAAAATTCGGACACTGTTGGCGGTCACTGGCAAGCTGCCGGATTTCTGTGCTGGTGTGTGCCGAGCTATGAACAATCAGACTTTGGCGTTGCAGGAGCTAAATAATAAAGTGGAGGCTATTCAAGCTCTGGATGACAAACTGGTTGTGATTTCTGAGCTTGTACGTAAGGTGGTCACCAACCTGGAGAAGTTGTTGGCTCGGCTGGATGGAAATTGACCCACAATTCGGATGATTGGAGTCACCAGTGGGACCACTGATAGACTCAAGGCAGACGAAACAGCTCTGGCCTGAACCAAAACAAATGCTGTTATCAAATTTGGCTCCCTGTACTGGCCTTGGATGGCTGGTTGAAAGTGTAACCTGTTAGAAAAAAGAACAAGAACCTGTTACTTACCTCAGTAGAAGAAAAATATTTTATAAGGGTTATAAATATTTTGTTTTCCTATTTTTTTTTTCATTGAACATAGTCTAATTCATTTACTAATGGTTGTATTTATTTCATCTTATATTTATTTTTTTTATATTTATTAATTTAATCCCAGAGGTCTACTCTGTCCGCTTAACAATGTTTCTGTGAGAGGAAAGAAATCCCATTCGCTCATGGAAGTGTAGTTGAACTTCTATTGGAGAGACCGGCTCATGTCCCACCCCTTGCTGCGGGTTAGAGAGACGCGCAGACACACGCGTGCAGAGCACTGAGCTGTGGAGCACGAGAACAGAGACAGAAGTTGGAATTGGAAAAGTCCGGAAATACTTGCTATTGTGCATTCTGAGGAACTGTGGAGGAAAGGGAACTGTTTTGGGCCGATACCTGAGCGTCTGGAGGACCACGGAGGAGCGACCCTGGGAACCTTACCTGTTTCAATTATTTTCTTTCCCGGTGAGTGCCGTGAAGTGCGGGTGATTAGTGAGTAGCTCCGCGAGTTAGCATCCTCGTGGTGTGCTAGCCACCGAGCGAGACCTGAGCTCACATGTTGCCGTTACTTTGTTATGGAAAAAAAAAAGAGAAAACCGCGCAACTGTGTGCATTTGTGTGTGTGGAAAAAAAAAACTTAATTCTTCTGTGTACAATGGTGCCATTACACACAGGCCCAGGATATTTCAAGATTGTTATTTTACCTGCTCTAATCCATCGTGGGTATTTATTGTTTAATTGTGAGTGGTTTAACAATCATTTTTACATGTGGATGTTGTTCAGTTATTTTGTTTTCACTAAGAGAAAAGCAGTGAAGACACTTCATATGCTGACACTGTAATGCAGCGGTTATCTTGCAATAAGTTGACAGTGAAAGTTACATTACAAATTGAAATTGATTATAATTGGATGATATAAACTGTACAATAAAAGAAAAGAGAAGCTAATAGATTTAACTAAGCCCTGTTGTGCTATACAGGCTGGGTTTTTTGGAAAACCCTGGATTCTGGATGCTCTCCCAAATGGGAGATGGCGAGCCACCCATGTGAACATCTGGATTGGACTGAAGAGGACCCTCTTTCCCTCCTTGTCGTCGTCCTGTCAGTGTGGTAGGACTGAGAAAGACTCAGAGTGAATAAAGGGGACAACTTTATTTCTTTTTTTTTCTCCTTGGGAAAACAAGAGACATTTTATTTTTTTTTTGAAGGGTGCACCCGATTTACAAGAGACACTTTAAATAGGAAAACTGAAGGCCGGCCATATTTGTAAAACTGTTTATTATTCATGTGTTAATACAAGTGACATCTTTGAAACTTACCTCTGCGTTTGCTCTTACTCAATCGGTGTCGATTCTTATTCTTCACTCCCTCTTACAAGCCTAGAGTGTTCTGGCCTAGTGTTACTTACCTGTCACGTGGGTTACACTGTAAAAACTTGGCGAGCCAGCCAGGAGCTGGAGAGATTTAATTAATATATTTCCACTCATAAGCAGGTTAGATCGACACCTTTTGAGTAATTGAGTGTTTTTGGAGAAAAAATTCACCTTCAGGTATTTTGGTTGTGTTCATACAATTATTTTCAAGTTCATTGACTTCAATTTTTTTTTCCTTGAAAAAAAAAAAAAAATCAAACAAAACAAGATGGATATCATTGTGAAAGAGGGTGTGAAAGTCCCAAATGCTGTTTTAGTCAGTGGATTAACCAGTACTGAGGTTGACAATGAGATCTTTGACTTTCTGAAGCAATATGGGTCTGTCTCTAGAATAATCGAAGTACCTACCACAGATCCTGTTACCCAGGCAATTGTGGAGTTTTGAAATGGCAGTGCTATAGAAGACCTCGAAACCACTGGCTTACCTTACCGAAGACCATGTGTTACCGAACCTGAGGTTATCCACCATGTGCAGAGTCTTGCTAGCATTTATGCTTGTGATGTGGGTACCAGTGTGACAGAGACTTACCTCTCTGGGCTGAAAGACTTGGCTAAAACGAGCGGCAAGGATTTTGGAGATATCCTCCGTAAGGAGCTGGCTAGGATCAGTGAATCCATCAGAACTGAAACCCCCGCTGAGACCGGTGGAAATCCTGAAGGAACTGATCCGCCCCTTACACAAAGTGATATCCAAGCTACTGCCCCTAGCTTTATCAGCGCCCCCACCGAGATGAGTCAAACTTCCTACAGACCCCAGATTGACATTGAAGTAAAAGATCTTCCCTCTCCAAGAAGGGAAAGAGCTAGCCCTTATCACTTACCTTCAGATCAACTCAGCACACCAGAAGTGCAACGTGTTGTGGTTGAACACATTGTCAGGAGCAGTGAAATTTCATCCCACCTTCATTCTCCTTGTAAACTTAAACAGTTTTCAGGGCGACTTCCTCGGCCAACCTTCGAGGTCGACTACGACACCTGGCGTAACAGTGTAGAGTTCTGCTTGAATGATCCGTCAGTTCCTGACTCCCAAGTGGTAAGGAAAATTGTTGAAAGTCTTTCACCTCCAGCAGCAAACATAATCAAGTCATTAGGGCCCAAAACCTCACCAAAAGAGTACTTGACCTTACTTGATTCTGCTTATGCCACAGTCGAAGATGGGGATGAACTTTTTGCACGATTCTTGAACAATAATCAAAATGCTGGGGAGAAAGCATCAGATTACCTGCAGCAACTTCATACAGCCTTAAGCTATGTGGTCACGAAAGGAGGAATTTCTGCTCATGATGCTGACAAGCAACTTCTAAAGCAATTCTGCCGTGGGTGTTGGGACAGTCTCCTCATCACCAGTCTCCAGCTTGAGCAGCTCAAGACAAAGCCACCGTCGTTTGCAGAGCTTCTTCTCTTACTGCGAACGGAAGAAGAAAAACAGGCTAACAAAGCGAGTAGAATGAAACAGCACCTTGGTTTTGCCAAGCCTAAAGCCATGTCCAATGTGCAGGCTGCACATGTAACCTACACCGAGGATATTGGAGCGCCACAGAAAGCAGAACAAGCTTTTTTGGCTATGACCAAAGACATCCAGAAGCAGATCGCTGAACTTCAGGTTCAGGTTGCAAAACTCAGCGCATGCAGTCCAGAGAATCCTGAAAAAAAGAAAACCACAGCAAGTATGAAACAGAAACAAAAGGCAAAAAATACCCAGCCGGAAGGACAGCTTCAGCAAATGACAGCCATGGTGAGACCAAAGCCATGGTATTGTTTTAAATGTGGTGAGGATGGCCATATTGCATCCACGTGCAACAACATGCCTAATCCCACCCTTGTACAGGCCAAAAAAGCTGAGTTAAAGGAGAAACAGCGTGCTTGGGGAGCCAAGAATGGCTCACCTACCATGCCTGGGTTAAACTAGAACCGGTTTCCATTGAGGGGAAAATGGAAGCCAAGCAACCACAAAGTCCCCCATCTACAAGCGAACCAAACCCTGCAATTTACTCCCACCGAATCACACAAGAAAGAAAATTGCCAAAACATCTTGTAGGAAGCAAATGTACAGCCAGTATAAATGTAGCTGGAGTGGACTGCAGTTGTTTGCTCGATACTGGGTCACAGGTCACCACAGTGGCTGAGTCCTTTTATCAGACCCACCTGTCTGATCGTCCTATCAAACCCATCAGCAACATCCTTGAAGTTGAAGGAGCAAATGGCCAACCTGTTCCTTACCTGGGATATGTGGAGGTTGACCTCAAGTTCCCGAAAGCCCTTCTTGAGACTGAGCCAGAAATTTCAACCTTGGCTTTAATTGTTCCTGATCTTCGGTCAAATAGTGGTGTTCCATTATTAATTGGCACCAACACTTTAGACCCTCTCTTTGATGAGTGTTGTGATGACTCCTCATTTTCCCATAGCTCACCTTGCCATGGTTACAATCAGGTTCTTCGTACCCTGCAACTGAGGAGAAAACAGGCAACGAGTGGAAAGCTTGGTTTTGTGAAGCTAAGAGGGAGAGAACAGAAAGTCCTCCCCGCAAAACAAAAAGTGCTGCTTGAAGGCTATATGTGTGTCAGTTCAGTCAACACAGAGAAATATGGCCTGTTAGAGCAACCATCCAGATCCAACCTGCCAGGTGGTGTGTTTGTGGAATCTTGTCTCATTTCCTTACCAGAGCGTGGCTCCGACAAGCTGCCTGTTCTCCTTAGAAATCAAACCGAACGTGACATAATTTTACCTACCAACTGCATTATCGCAGATCTGACTGTTGTAGATGCTGTCATCGAGAATCATCATGTGGTTGATAAGGAGCTTCAGAAGCATGTTGTTGAGTGCTCTTCTCACCAGGCGGAGGCAAATCTTCCAGAGAAAAGCTTTGATTTTGGTCCTTCTCTTCCTGAGGAGTGGAAAGCAAGAATTACAACAAAGCTCAATAGCTTTTCTCATGTCTTTGCCCAACATGATCTTGACTTCGGTCATGCAACCAAAACCCAACACCACATCAAGCTAAAGGATGAGACCCCAATCAAACAGAGACCTCGCCCAATTCATCCTCGAGATTATGAAGCAGTCAAAAAACACCTTCAAACCCTTTTTGATGCTGGTATAATTCGAGAATCAGAGTCCCCATTCTCATCACCCATCGTGGTGGTGAGGAAGAAAAATGGCGATGTCCGCTTATGTGTGGACTACAGAAAATTAAACCTGCAAACAATAAAAGACTCCTATGCATTACCAAACCTGGAGGAGTCATTTTCCGCTCTCGCTGGATCAAAGTGGTTTTCCGTGATGGACCTGAAATCTGGGTACTATCAAATCGAGATGAATGAAAGTGACAAGCATAAAACTGCCTTTGTATGCCCCTTTGGATTCTGGGAGTTCAATCGAATGCCCCAGGGAATCACAAATGCTCCGAGCACATTCCAACGGCTCATGGAGAAATGCATGAGTGACATCCATTTAAAGGAGGTCCTTGTTTTTCTAGATGATCTCATAGTGTTTTCAGACACTCTTGAAGAACATGAGACAAGGCTCATCCATGTACTCAACCGTCTCAGTGAATATGGCTTGAAACTTTCACCCGATAAGTGCAAGTTCTTTCAGACTTCAGTGCGTTACTTGGGCCACATTGTTTCCAGCGATGGAGTGAAAACTGACCCTGAAAAGGTTCAAGCCTTGAAAACCTGGCCAAGACCACAGAACTTAAAGGAGCTCCAATCCTTCTTAGGCTTCTCCGGTTACTATCGGAGATTTGTCAAGGATTACTCAAGGATTGTGAAGCCCTTGACCAACCTTACAACTGGATATCCTCCACGGCGGAAGGGAACCAAGGTTAGTCTAAGTGATTGGAAGTACTACAGTCCAAAAGAGCCCTTCGGTGAACGCTGGGATACTGAGTGTCAACAGGCTTTTGAGACAATCATACACAAGCTAACATCATCCCCAGTCCTTGGTTATGCAGATCCTAAGCTTCCTTATGTGCTCCATACGGACGCCAGCACAACAGGATTGGGAGCTGCTTTATATCAAGAGCAGGAGGGGAACTTGCGTGTGATTGCTTATGCGAGTAGAGGACTCTCCTGCAGTGAAGCCAGAGATCCGGCGCACAAACTCGAATTTTTGGCCCTTAAATGGGCCATCACAGAGAAGTTTCATGACTATCTGTACGGAAACTCCTTTACTGTCATCACAGACAATAACCCCTTGACATACCTACTTACCACAGCCAAGCTTGACGCTGCAAGCTACCGTTGGTTAGCCGCACTATCAACCTTTACTTTTAACATCAAGTATCGAGCTGGTAAGCAGAACGCGGATGCGGATGGGTTGTCAAGGAGACACCATGGTGCCTTGGAAAATGATGCTGCATCGCAGGAAGAGAGCCAAAGGATTGACAGATTCACTTCCCAGCTATTAACATCCATAGGCAAGTTTGAACATGTAGCCCCAGAGATAGTTGTAGCTACCTGTCAAAGACATACTGTGAGGCAGGCTCAAGAGCTCTCACCTTCCTATGGTTATGTTGAATCTCTTGCCATTCAAGCAGATGCAATCCCTGCTGTCTTTGAGGAAGATGAATCACATGATGGGGCCACTACAGTACCTAAGTACACTGAATCTGACCTCAGAGAACTTCAAAGACAAGATCCTGTCCTTGACAGAGTTATCAAGCTGGTGGAGTCCAAAAACTTACCTGCAGACCACACCGCAGACTCTCCTGAGGAACGGTTGATCCTAAAGGAATGGAAGAGGCTTCAGTCGAAGTCAGGAATTTTGTACCGGACACGGGAGAGTGAGGGACAAACTCTTTTTCAGCTAGTACTCCCTGTCTCCCTAAGGCCCATCGTGCTCAGGAATCTCCATGATGAAATGGGGCACTTAGGGATTGAGCGCACTCTTGAACTTACCAGAGCACGATTCTACTGGCCAAAGATGGCCGCAGAGGTAGAGAAGAAGGTGAAAACATGTGAGCGGTGTGTTCGGAGAAAGACCCAGCCAGACAGGGCTGCCCCGCTTGTTAATATCCAAACTAATAGACCAATGGAGCTGGTTTGTATGGATTTTCTTTCATTAGAACCAGACAGCCACAACACTAAGGACATCCTAGTCATTACGGACCACTTCACTAAATATGCTGTAGCCATCCCCACCAAAGACCAAAAAGCTAGTACCGTTGCAAAAACCTTGTGGGAACACTTCTTGGTTCATTATGGGTTTCCTGAACGCTTGCACAGCGATCAAGGTAGAGACTTTGAGTCTCACACCATCAAGGAGCTATGTGCATTAGCTGGTATCCGTAAGGTGAGAACAAGCCCTTACCACCCCAGGGGTAACCCTGTCGAAAGGTATAACCGAACACTCCTCAGCATGTTAGGGACCCTTCAAGACAAAGAGAAGACTCAGTGGCGAAACCATGTCAAACCTCTCACTCATGCTTACAATTGCACGAGGAATGATGTCACCGGGTTCTCGCCATATGAGTTGATGTTTGGTAGACAACCGAGGCTGCCCTTAGACTTAGCCTTCGGGTTACCAGTCAAAGGAATAGAGCCCAGTTCACACTCTCAGTATGTAAGGAACCTGAAATCTCACCTGGAAGAAAGTTATCAGGTCGCCATTGAAAACTCTCGCAAGGTTGCAGGAAAAAACAAGAGGCGATTTGATAGAGTTGTCAGAGAGTCTACATTGGATGTTGGGGATCGAGTCCTCGTCCGAAACCTTCGTCTCCGCAACAAACATAAACTGGCAGACCGCTGGGAGTCCACGGTCTATGTGGTCACCAAGCGAATGGGGGACTTACCTGTCTACTCTGTGAAGCCAGAAAGGGAGGAAGGCCCACTGCGGACGCTACATAGGGACCTTTTACTGCCTTGTGGGTTCCTTCCTGAAACTGAGAGAGAGGAACAAAACCTGAAGAGCGTTCCAAAGAGACCTCGAACAAGGCAGCAAAGTGCCATTCAACAAGATGAAGAGCCCTTTGATACAGATTGTGACGCATGTGATGACTGGTATGCAACTGCTACTTTACCGACCGTTCAAGACAGGAGGTTTGTCAAGGTGTATGAAATGCCAAAAAACAGTGTAGCACCGGTACCTGTCCCAAGTAATCAGGATCAAGACCCAGCAAAACGTCAGCCCTACCATGTCAGTATAGCTGAAAGGGAAACTGAAAACTCACCTGACGAGGAAACTGGAAACTCACCTGAAACTGGAACAGGAAACTCACCTGGAATGGAGACTCAGAACATATCTGAAAGGGAAAATCAAAATCTACTTGAGGTGGAAGCTTATAATTCACCTGGAGACTTGCATGATACAGCCTCAGAAGGAAGTCTTACAGAACCAAAAGTGAAAGACCATGCAGAGATACCAACCCAAGAAAAGACAGACACACAAACTGAAACAGACACTCATCTTAGGAGATCACTCAGACAGCGTGGGCCAGCACGTAGGTTTCACTATCCTGAGTTGGGTAACCCCCTAGTTTCTGTTGTTACCTCCTTATTTCAAGGGTTGAGCACCGCCCTCACCAATTCCCTAAATGATAATTCTAGTAGGGATTGGTTAACAAACATTCCCATAGAGCTAAAACAGACAGCGGTTACCCAGCAGCCCTGTAAGCATGCAGCGGGACGTGCATACATTTTAAAGGGGGAGAGTGTAACCTGTTAGAAAAAAGAACAAGAACCTGTTACTTACCTCAGTAGAAGAAAAATATTTTATAAGGGTTATAAATATTTTGTTTTCCTATTTTTTTTTTCATTGAACATAGTCTAATTCATTTACTAATGGTTGTATTTATTTCATCTTATATTTATTTTTTTTATATTTATTAATTTAATCCCAGAGGTCTACTCTGTCCGCTTAACAATGTTTCTGTGAGAGGAAAGAAATCCCATTCGCTCATGGAAGTGTAGTTGAACTTCTATTGGAGAGACCGGCTCATGTCCCACCCCTTGCTGCGGGTTAGAGAGACGCGCAGACACACGCGTGCAGAGCACTGAGCTGTGGAGCACGAGAACAGAGACAGAAGTTGGAATTGGAAAAGTCCGGAAATACTTGCTATTGTGCATTCTGAGGAACTGTGGAGGAAAGGGAACTGTTTTGGGCCGATACCTGAGCGTCTGGAGGACCACGGAGGAGCGACCCTGGGAACCTTACCTGTTTCAATTATTTTCTTTCCCGGTGAGTGCCGTGAAGTGCGGGTGATTAGTGAGTAGCTCCGCGAGTTAGCATCCTCGTGGTGTGCTAGCCACCGAGCGAGACCTGAGCTCACATGTTGCCGTTACTTTGTTATGGAAAAAAAAAAAGAGAAAACCGCGCAACTGTGTGCATTTGTGTGTGTGGAAAAAAAAACTTAATTCTTCTGTGTACAATGGTGCCATTACACACAGGCCCAGGATATTTCAAGATTGTTATTTTACCTGCTCTAATCCATCGTGGGTATTTATTGTTTAATTGTGAGTGGTTTAACAATCATTTTTACATGTGGATGTTGTTCAGTTATTTTGTTTTCACTAAGAGAAAAGCAGTGAAGACACTTCATATGCTGACACTGTAATGCAGCGGTTATCTTGCAATAAGTTGACAGTGAAAGTTACATTACAAATTGAAATTGATTATAATTGGATGATATAAACTGTACAATAAAAGAAAAGAGAAGCTAATAGATTTAACTAAGCCCTGTTGTGCTATACAGGCTGGGTTTTTTGGAAACCCTGGATTCTGGATGCTCTCCCAAATGGGAGATGGCGAGCCACCCATGTGAACATCTGGATTGGACTGAAGAGGACCCTCTTTCCCTCCTTGTCGTCGTCCTGTCAGTGTGGTAGGACTGAGAAAGACTCAGAGTGAATAAAGGGGACAACTTTATTTCTTTTTTTTTCTCCTTGGGAAAACAAGAGACATTTTATTTTTTTTTTGAAGGGTGCACCCGATTTACAAGAGACACTTTAAATAGGAAAACTGAAGGCCGGCCATATTTGTAAAACTGTTTATTATTCATGTGTTAATACAAGTGACATCTTTGAAACTTACCTCTGCGTTTGCTCTTACTCAATCGGTGTCGATTCTTATTCTTCACTCCCTCTTACAAGCCTAGAGTGTTCTGGCCTAGTGTTACTTACCTGTCACGTGGGTTACAAAAGCTCTCTGGAATGCTTTGTTGACGGATGCTCAGTCCCCCCACCCTATTAACGGGTGATGGACTTTAACCTGGATCAGCTCCCAAGGATGCCCACTATCATCAGGCGGCAGAGACTGTGATGGAGAACTGGGGCAAAGTTCATATGCTCACTTCTACGCACTCACACGCACCACACTCAAGTACACCACTACAGATATACCTCCCTGTGATTCACTGCCTGGGCTGTCCTTCACCCCCCTCCCTCCACTCCCGGGCGGTGGGTTGATTGGACGCGCTCAGCTGTGTCTGCACTTGCTGCGATGGGAGACGGGAGACCCCCCCCCCCCCCCCCCCCCCCCCCCATGTTTCTGATGTTGTGAATGTCTGAGTTATGTTCATTATGTACTGAGGAGTGTTTTTTTGTATCTCAATAATGGGCCCTTAGGCCCAGTGTGGAGATGCCTTTTTTATCCTCTCTCCAGCTTCATCTTACTCCCCTAATGTTACCTTTCACCTATATCTAAGACAAAGGATCACTGTAGAAACGGCTGCTGCCTCAGTATGCCTGATCCTGTTTGTGTTATATGTTGTTATTGTCTAGTCTTGGAAGGGTTGTACTGGAAACACAAATTTCCCTGAGGAATTCCAAAGGGATTAATAAAGTATTCTGATTCTGATTCTGAAATAATCATGATAAAATAAAAATTAACGTGAAGTTGAACTTCAGCACACAAATGCATGAATAATAAACCAACAGTTTATTCAAATTTCCAAGGAACTGATGAAACTTACAAGCTGTCTCCATCCTCTCTGTGATGTTAGTTGTGCTAACATGGTTGTTGCCACTGCAGACAACAGTTCTGTTCTCAGTGAAAACGGTGATGTTGAAATTGTGGAATGACTTCTGAGGTGGTCTGCAGCCGTCTTCATCACAGACGGACCACAGCAAGTTGTCCTGGATGGAGCAGTTTACTGTGACGCTGCAGGATCCCTCAGTCAGGTTGGAGTGGTGCTCTGACGTCATCGTCATCACTGGTCTGGGAACCATGTCTGCAACAGCCAAACAATCAGATACAATCATGATATAATGGCGCCCTCCTCTGGCTGCC
Source organism: Melanotaenia boesemani (assembly GCF_017639745.1). NCBI lineage: Eukaryota > Metazoa > Chordata > Actinopteri > Atheriniformes > Melanotaeniidae > Melanotaenia > Melanotaenia boesemani. The sequence continues at coordinate 25,588,599 of NC_055686.1, forward strand.
AGCTGTAAACACAAGACAGTCATCAGACGTTCAGATGTGTGTTTTATGTTTTATTTAAGATATGTGAGGAAATGAGGGTTTACTACTTTTAAAGTTGCAGTGTAAAAAATCATCCTTTTGTAATGTTTTGTAAAGACAGCAAAGATTTATTTGCACTTTCTACCAGGTCAATACTCAGTACAGACATATAAATAGAGAAGATCAATGTATAGTACAGGCTAAAAACAAAGTACTGCAAAAGGACCCACGTTGGATGAAAACCTAATATGTCTCAGATACTGAATTATAATCACTTTATAGATACTGGTGTCGTTGTCAGTCAACATTTTTATACAAAGTGAAAAGTTTTTTGCGACCAGGCCTTGTTTTCTCTTTATAGCTGGAATTGATGCCTCTCTCAGTATAAATAACTTTACCAGAGAATTCCCATTTACCACCAAAATTTGGATGATTTTTACTGACATTCAGACACAAAGTTGTTTCTGAGAACATAATATGTGGCTTTTGGATGTTCTATAATCACTTTTTGTCAGTTTATTTTCGCTTTTTTTAGAGAGTTGAGCAGGATAGGACAGATATTCACTACAGTTTTACTCATTTTTTTTATTTAGTTAATGGTCAAAAATGAATAAATGTACAGATTTCATTTATCATAAAATAACTCATGTGAAAAATATTCATCACTAAAATGGTGTTACAGTAATTTTTGTATTTTTTGTAATGAAAATTAAATTAAAGCACATTAACTAGTTCAGACATCCTATATGTAAAAATGAAAGAATGTCATAATTGATCTTATCTGTAAAAGTCCAGCAGCTCAGAAAAGAAACATTTTTTGGACGCTCATCGTTATAATCTTAACAAGTGTGGAATAGGAACGCATGGCGTGTTAACTAGTGCAGCAAACCATGAATCTACCCAGAACAACACCACCAGGTGCCAAACTCAGGAAACGAAAGAGAATAGAAAAAAATAGAAAAGAGTTCCAGCATTAGAGAACCAATAAATAATTTATCTGAATGCAGTCGACAATCTAGTGTTGCTTCTTTCAACCATGATGCCTAACGTCCCACAAAATGTGAGATAGCAGTAAGTTATTTTGTGTTAATGCATGCCATAGGGAAGTAGGGCTGGTTTGTGTATCTTTGAGATCTCACGCTGCAATTATGAAGTAATAAAGTAACTGGCTAAAATTCTGTTTGATTTTACTTATTTTATTTGGTGTTGCCTTCAACCATTACTAACAAATAATGTAAACTAATAACTGCAGTTTCTCCCTGTGTGTCAATAACACCCAGACGGTTACTTAATACAAGCACCAGAATAAGAAAACTGGAACCACAAAATGTGTAACTGCAGCTTTTTCTAAGTGAATAGATAAATATTAATGCACCATCAAGTTGATGAGCAAATGTTATCTTATTATTACCATTGTATTAAAAACCTGTTACTAATCATAAAGCAGCATTCTGAGAAGCTTGTATATTTGTCTTCTTACGTAAATTACATTTCCTATAAGAGAGGGAAGTTAATGATATGCCAGCCATTTATGTTTTAGTTGGCAAGCTTCAAGTTCTCTGTGAATGGTTTTTATCTTAAAAATGTCATCAAATAATTTCACATTTTCTTTTTTTTTTATTTTTAAACTTGTCCCGTCCAACATTGTAGCAACAGAATGTTTACAAATTACCAAGAGTCTGGAACGAGTAAAAGTATATAAGGTTTATTTACAGGAGAAATTTTGAATACAGAATAACTTGCAAGTAATGAGAGTGGTCGTCACGACTCGCATGAAGTCAGGAGAGACTCTGGGGAGGCAAGAGGAAAAACAATAGTTCTACATTTCTGTAGAAAGAATCCTCCTTCCTGAAGACCTTGGGTGGACACACAACTCCAAGAGCTGGCGTCAAAACAACCTCACATAGTTGTGTCTCCACCAGAACCAGTCTGACTAAGGGTCTGAGGAAGGAGCAGATAAAGGTCATCTTACCCTCGTAGTGAACTTTTAACAGAGCATTTACATAGAATGGATGTTTTTTAAATTTATTTTTCATTATATGAGAGATAAACTGAAATAAAAAAATAACACAAATAATAATAGAAACAGAAAAGAATGAATATAAACATGTATGTGGGGTATTTCTTTAATCAAGGGCATACTTGTTTGCTTTGACAGCAATCAATGACTGTTCATTCATCACAAGAGTTCTCTGCAACCCTTAAATATACAACTCCACATATACGCCACAAACAATGTCCAAACAATCTGATTTGTGTTCACCAACCATCACATACTGTTGCCTTTTAGTTAAATAGCTCTGAATCCATTTCAGCACAACCCCTCGTATCCCATACCGCTCCAATTTATTAATGAAAATACCATGGACAAAATAACCCTGCTGCTAATAGTTTCTGATCTATACAGTTAGTATTTTCCTCTATTAAATGCATTATCGCCAAAGATGTTGATCTGTTGTTTCTAAATTGAGTCTGATAAGATATTATGTTTGTTATTAAATCTATCCAGTCTTTTTATAAATAACTTTTCCAGGATTTTAGAAAACTGTGAAAGCAATGAAACAAGCCTGTAATTTGTAAATTGGTGTTTGTCTCCTGTTTTGAACAATGGTATAACTTTTACTATTTTCATTTTACTTGGAAATGTTCCTGTTTGAAATGATGAATTACAGATATGTGTTAATGGTTTAGAAATTCCCAGAATAACCTTTTTGAGTATTACCATGTCAGTTTTATTCCAGTCTGTTGATGTCTTATTTTTGCATTAACTTACTGTATTATCTCATTTTCTCCAGCTTTACATATAAACAATGAGCTAATGTTTCTTGTTATTGTTTCTTCATCATCATCTTCAGGCACCATTTTCATTCTTTTCTCTTGCCAGTTTTGGTCCAACGTTAACAACAAACTCACTGAAGCTATTGGTTTCATCATTTATGTTGGTAATTTTTTGCCATTATCAATAAAATAATTGGATGATGATATTTTTATTTAGACCCATAGTTTATAATACCATTTAATATTTTCAAAATCTTTTTATTATTGTTTCTATTTTCCACTAATACTTTACAATAATAATTTTCTTACATGTTTTCATTATGGTAGTTAATTTATTTTTATACTTCTTGTATTTTACTTTTGCTTTCATTGTTCTACATTGTAAACAATTTCTGTAAAAGCTAATTTTCTTCTTGATGGCATTTTTTTATCCTTTTGTAATCCATGGGCAATGATTATTTTTATATTTACTTCTATATTGTTTTATGTTTATCATTTAAAAATTTGAAAATTCTTAAGAATTTGTCATATGTTCTGTCAACATCTGCTTCTTCCAACATAGTTTCCAGTTACATGTTAAGAGCTCATTTTAAAAACATTATTGTCTCTTCTGTCCTCACCCGCTTATACTTTAAAATATTATCCCTTTTGTCCTTGTTATAGTTATAATAAATGGCAAAAACTGGCAAATGATCACTGATATCATTGATCAGTAATCCACTCACAGTTTTGTTGTGCATTTCATTTGTGAATATATTATCGATAAGTGTAGCACTTTGTGATGTAATTCTGCTAGGTCTTGTTATTTTGGGGTACAGGCCTATGCTATACATTGTATTGATAAACTCTTCTGTCATATTATACTTATTTGGATTTAGTAAATCTATGTTAAAGTCACTACAAATAAATATAGTTTTGTTGCATGAATTCCTAAACTTTTCATCCATCTGTTCTTTGAGAATCTCATTTCTGGAACCTGGTGTTCTATATATACATCTCAAAATAACATTTTTCCTATTTTCCTGACATATTTCTATTGTTATAACTTCCAATATAATATTGATAACTGTTGTCATTCTTTCTACCAGCTTATAAACATATGTCTTGTCCACATAAAAGGCCACTCCCCCTCCTCGCTTGTTTCTTTTGTTCATAAAGATCAAATCATATCCGTCTAATTCAAAGTGTGTTCCCTTATCTGGTTTCATCCAAGTCTTTGATACTGCAATGATACTGAAGGCACTGCTGGCTTTTAGGCCGGGCCGTTTCTTTTGTTTTTTCTTTTAGGCTACTAATGGTTGTAATTATAAAGGTGTGATACCTGTTGGTACACAAATCTGTTAGATCGACACACTAGTCATGATGAATTCTGGGCTACCAATTATAGCCGAGCACCGATGCCCCCTCCCTCTTGGGCCACGGTTGTCATGTCAGTCAATTTGTTTTAAAAGTTCTCTATAAATAAAGTTGGATTGGATTCCTGATGTTAGAAAGTTAACACAGGAAATTAAGCATATAATATTTTTTGTGTTATTCTTTTTCTTAATGACTCCAGGCTGATGTTAACGTCCTCCTCTCACTGTTTTCAACATACATAAGATAACAAGACAAGCAACATTTAAATAAAGATATTCAACCATTTATTTTTCACCTGTCTTTATTAACAATCAACTAAATTTGAAAAAGAAATAAAACCAGAAAAAAGGCTAAATAATATCCACACAATAGCATTCTTAGTAATCTTGCTCATCACACTTTAAAGCGTACACCATCATTGTTCAATCCTTGAAAGACATTCAGGGAAACACACACACACAACATAACACCACCAACCTCTGACAGGGAGGAAAAACACCACATAACATCCAACATATGACTTGGTTATAGTACACTTGCATATTAAATAAGCAGAGTACTACACACAGCTGAGCACATTGAAATGATAAATATGAACAAATAAATTCAGATCATGTAATATTTTAAAGAAATATGACACAAAACTGGACAAATGACTGTCTGATGGACGCTTGGACGTCTAGAACAGTTGCTAACACGTTTAAACAAGAATATTTTTTCTGCTTGTTGTCCACACGTCTCTTCTTTTGGTGGTATTAATCTTCTTTTCATGGACCTAAAACACAGATAAAGAAAATATTTTAAAGAAATAAAGAAAATGAAAATGGACAAATGGTGAGATTTTTAAGTTAAATGGTAAATATGATGTGATGACTATTAAACTACGATGAGGGACAAAGTGACATCAGAAGCTGATTCATTCACAGCAAATGAACTAGTTGGTCAAATATCTCATCCAAGTTAAAGACAAAGAAAAAGTTTTATTTTAAAATAAAACTACATTTTCCTTTTATAAATTTCATGTTAATATCTAAATCTAAAACAACTTTAACAGCTGTAGTAAGATTGAAGAGGTCCATAGTTACTTCTAGAAAATGATGAAGAAACTTCATTATAAATATATAAATGCAGTTATTTTACTGCTACTCATCCAGAAGTTGTCATGTTTACATTAGTAACTGTTGCTGATTCAGGATGCACATTAATGTAGTCAGAGCTCTCGTGTCTCCCTGTAACAATGATGGTTTCAGTGTATTCAGTAACACACACTTTATCTTTCAATTAGACTCTGATATTTGTAGTAACATAAACAAAAATGATTTTGTAAAATATTTTATGTACTTACTGCTCTTATCACGACCTTTAAGGTTAAGATGAGATGTGACGTTGCTGTATTCATCTGCTGGTGCGTCTAAAATAAATATTTACATACATTTAGGGCGAGTCATGCTTCCCTACATTATATGGTCTTCTGACAGCTCCACATGAATCAGGTTTATACTGTACCACTTCCAGTGTTTCCACAACCTCTGACTGATTCGTAGACAGCAGCATCACCTGCATGTCAGAGAAAATAAAGAAAATCAGATTTGTGACAAGTTACCACTTTATTACTGTTGTGAAATGTTAAATGAATAGTGATGTTTAATATGTTTAGTTCGCTGAGTATGAATTTGCCTGTATTTCATGATTAGTTGCTGTTAAAACTCTGACATGCATATGAATCGTTTAGTTTCTAAGAGCAACGACAGTGTTTTATTTTGAAGTGCTTTATTTTGAAATAACAAAGTGACAGTTTTAAAATGGAAGGACAGAGTTTTGCCAACTTAGTGACTTTGTCGCTATACTGAGCAGTGTTCAGACTTTTATTTTTAAAAAAGCGACAAATCTAGCGACTGGAAACTTTTGGAGACTAATGTGAATGAACGTAGTTTATTCTTCTCAGTGAGGAGTGGGTGCTTCGCAGACTCCTCCCCCGTCCAAAAGCACTCAGAAGAGGCTTGGTCCTCACGCAGCAGCAGCTGCATTCAGAGCAGCAGATGTTCAATGTTTCACGATTAAACTGAAACGTTCAGTTTCTGCTGCTGGATGATCCGCGCTGGCTTACTGTCAGATAGTTCATTCATTCATTATCTACCACGTAGTCCGTTAAAGGTCGCGGGTAAGCTGGAGCCTATCCCAGCATCTTAGCAGGTGAGAGGCAGGATACACCCTGGACATGTCTCCAGTCCATCGCAAGGCCAACACAGAATGAGACAAACAGAGAAGCCGGAGAACTTGTCTCTACAGAGAAAGGCCACCAGGTTTCAACCTCCCCCAGCCAAGGCTCCAACCAGCAACCTTCTTGCTGTGAGGCTGATGTTAAACTAGATGTGACGCGTTTCTCATTCGTGTTAACTTCAACTTTAAAGTAAAAGTTTAATAACATCCGTATTGCCTGATTTATGAAGCTCCAGCTATGTAACAATTACAGACTGAGACATTATTTGTAGGACTGACCATGAAGGAGAGAGGAATAAACCTGAGTTTCATTCTCGTTGACTGACTGTTGTGTAGCAGAGACTCGGTCGATGTTCAGAATCTGATTCAACCTGAGAAATAAAAATAAATAATGTTCATTTAATAAGAATCGTATCATGTAAACAGTTGTTATATTTAATGTGAGCCATGTACCAACCTGTTACAACATACATCTGTAAAAATAAAAAAGAGATGAAAATGAGTTCTTGTATAATTAATCTGTTTAACCATGTTAGAATAGTTAGTCATTTTCAGTAAATCAGTTTCTACCATTTTCAATAAGTGACAGAAGGTCTCACCTTTTTTTCTGCAGCAACACAACAGCAGCACAAAGACAATGTGCTGCTGTTGTGTTGTGTTCGTATGGGGTGGTATTTTTAATGTGCTCTTGATTTCTTACACAAGTCTGATGAATAATGGTGAAAGTGTGGTGTCTAATTATTAGCATCATGTAGGCAGTATAATCATGTTTAGATGTACTAAGCACATTTAGGAATTAGGGTTTGTTTCTGTAAGTTTCATATGGATCCAGCAAACTCCACAACCTTTAGAGTAGGCAGTACCACATGAACTTGGTCAACTCAATGAACCCTATAGGGTACAGCATCACATGATTTCATATACAAGTCTCAGGGGTTCCACATGTTAGCTTAGGACTGTTCTTTGTCTGTGAACCTATATGAGGCCAGTGGTACCCATAGTCCAGGGGATTTCTCTACAACTGGCCCAGAGACCTCACAGATGCTGCAGATCTGTTTAAGATGTCACTTGTCTTAATAAACCTTTTCGTATTTTACATCAAGCTGCCTTCTAGAGCTCTTTTTACCACTAAACTATTGTTCCGCATCATCTGCTTCAAGTAATTCACAACAAAAATGAGACAGAAATGTTTATAAAGTTCAGCAGGAAAGTCATCAGGTCCAGGTGATTTATTGTTGGACGTGTGGAAAAGGGCTTTATGGAGATCTGCTAATGTTAAAGGTGTTTCAAGCGCATCTGCTGTTTCTCTAAACATCTGATTTTATATGATTTTATCTAATTTTATATAAAGTATGTTGATGTTCTTAAGTTTATTTATTTATTTTATTTATTTTTTTGCAATACAGAAATTAAGGTCTCACCCTTGGACCGTTTGCAGAGACACAAGAAGAGCAGGAAAATCAATAATATGATTCCAATAACTGATCCAATGATCAACAGCACAGGAAATGAAGAGCTTTCAGGTCTGGACACAGCTGGAAACACAACAGAAAGTAATAATGTTATTTATATGAAGGGTTTAGAACATAATTCTCTCAGTGGTTCCAGAAAAATAAATGTGATTTCAAGCTTGAACACAATGAAAAAATCCAGATCTACAGTAAAAACTCACCAACAAACTTTTTGTTTCTCCTGCTTTGAGCAGAAAAATGATTTACAAAGTAAAATGTATGATAATTTAATCCTGCTCACCTGTAACTGACATCCAGCTCTGTTGTGACGTCTTTCCTGCATGTTGACACTTGTAGAAACCTTCGTCTGACTGTGACACTGCAGAGATGTTCAGCTCCTCTCTGCCATCATGTTGGAGAAGTTTGTCATTGTGATAGAAAGAAACACTGGAAAGTGTGTTTTGTTCTCTCAGTCTGCAGCTCAGACTGACAGAAGCTCCCTCAGTCACAGGATGGACGGGGCTCACCAGGATGACGCCATCATCATCATCTGTAAAGAAAAGTCAGTGGATATTAAGTTTAGTCAGAGATCAGCTGGTAGAGAGATTCAGAAAAAGCTGATTTATAGAGAAGTAAATAAACTCTTTATCATTAAACACAGACATCTGTTCATGTGTATTTAAAAACATACACATGTCCTGTATATACATATATACACACATACATGTTTACACAGATCTAGACATGGTGTGGCAGTGGTTCAGTCTAGTTCTGAGTGTGGTCTGTCCAGGGCAGGTGGTGGTGGAAGTATTGTAAAGCCTGACAGCAGCAGGCAGGAATGAAGAAGAAATATTTATTGTTCTATAGTTTTGTGAAGAGATGAAGTGAATGAAGTAAAACCTACAGTCAAGAGTTTGATGCTGCTTTGTGGTGATGGAAGAGAGAGTAGTTTATTTAAAGAATGGATTTATATTTAATCTGCTGAACACAGAAGGAATTAATCTAGCAATAATAAACACAAAATCATAGGATGTAATCACGAGACAAACACTGAAAATGCATTTCTATATGGAAATGACATTAATGATAAGTGATACTTAAAAATGAAAACAAAGCATCATAACATACTCTGTACAGTGATGTTGACTGTGTTGCTGAACTCTCCTGATCCAGACTCACACCAGTAAACTCCACTGTGGTACCAGTTCATGTTCATGTTACATGAGGATCCAGTCATTCTCCCCCAGGAGGAGCAGCGTGACAGATGATGTGTTTCTGTAAAGCTCATCACTCTCCACTCAGCAGAGTTTCCTCCACAGTTCAGTGAAACAGAGTCAGATGTGAAGTGTTGAACTCTGTCAGGATTCACTGTGAGAGACGCTGCTGGATGAACATCTGAAAAACAAACATGTAATGAGATTTCTATAAAACACATTAAAATATAAAAATGCCTCATTGCAAATATTCCTTTGGTTTATATTTTATTTAGTTCTGAAGATCAGAGCTCACATGTCTACAAGATTATCAAACTGGGATTTTATGAACATTTTTAATATGTTTTAAATGATAAGCTGTGTACATCTAAACACTTTGGTTTTAAAGACAGTTTCAGTCACAGAGAAAAATATTAGAATCAAAGTGAGCTCTGCAATATTATTACAATGACAATAAAGTGTTGAATCTGAAAACATAACTGATCCTCACTGAGAGGACAGAAACACACTGACCTGCAGACCAGAGAAACTTTACTTCACTGTAATCAGTGTGATACTCTGGGTCTCCTCTTCCAGCTCTACACACACATCCTGCTGTGTGTGTTTGTCCATGAATGATGTAGGAATCATGTTCAGTCCCAGCAGTGCTACCAGGCAGCAGATCATAACTGTACCTGTTGTTTAACAGATCAGGAACAGCTTTATACCAGTAGAACCTCCATCCTGCAGACAGAGGTTTAATCTCACATCTCAGAGTTACTGAGGATCCAGGACTCAGCCATGATGGAGACACAGAGAGGACAGGCCGGGGTTTATCTGCTGGAGAGAGATTTTATCTGAATGAAAACATGTTGGACCTTGTCGACTCTTAACTCTGAATAACATTTCTCTACTAATGTTACCAGTTTTATATTTAAATTTTTATATGTATTTAAAACGTCTACATTTGTTCAGATAAACTGTTCAGTTAAAATGCAAATAAAGGAGCTCATCTCAATGTCCAAATGAAGGAGAACAAAAGTTTATATATAAATATATATATATATATCTAGAGAGAGAGATATTTTATATATAAAATTGTTATTGCCATTAAAACATGCATGACATGACAAGCCCCATACATCCATCATTTCTCTGTTATGATGGTGGGACGTGGAAACGAAGGATGGAAGAGATCAGCCGGGTGGCTGTATGGATGGACTTGAGAATAAACACAGGCCTCCCTAATTCATATACTGCACACATATGCTTGCATGCACACACACACACACACACACACACACACACACACCCACACACAGGCTGAGTAATCACCAAAGCTTAATATTCTATAAAGACCGACATTTACAGACAACTATCAGCCACCAGTCCATAACTTTTCTCTCTCCTGCTCTCATTAAAAGACTCAATACAACGTTCACAGCAGGACTCTATTATTCATATGATGATATGATTTTACGTTAATCTGGAACTACATGATTGTGTCATTTTGTCAGTAAATAATTAAAAAGCCAGTTTACCATAAATATAATACGTTAAAATCCCACCCCCACCTCCCAAAGGTAGAGGGTCCACACCATGCCTAGGAGAACCAGGTCCCCACCAGAAAACCACCCAGCATGGGCCATCACCCACACCAATGTTCCAGCCACACACCCCGGGAATCAGGGCACCATTGACCCCCCTTCCCCATCCTCCACCTACTCCAAACTCCACCCCATATAACCCCTCACTCACACCCTCCCCTGCGCTGTACCCATAAGCCCTCCCTGTCACACAGTCACATCACACCTCCCACCATGCCCAGTGGGGCACGTCCCAGGCGGACCACAGGACAGTGAAGCCCAAGTCTGGTCCACACCAGGGTTGGGGTTCGCTGTTGTGTTTGTTTATTGTTCAGCTGAGAAGGAGGGAACAAGCGGTTCATGGTTCACACCAGCACATATTTACCCTAATATTGAACTGATTATTACAACTAAAGGGATCATTTAATGTAACAAAACTGTGTGAAGACTGTGTGAAAGATATTAATGAACGTCTCTTGTTGTTATGTATTTCTATTTTGGTAAATGGTAAATGCTCTGTACTTATACACCCAAAGCACTCTACATATACGTCACATTCACCCGTTCACACACTGATGGTGGAAGCTGCCATGCAAGACGTTCAACCACGACCCATCAGGAGCAATTAGAGGTTTGGTGTCTTGTTAAGGGACACCTCGAAATGTGCTTGACGGCCGGGGATCGAATCAGCAACCCTTGGGCTACAGGACGACCACTCTACCACTGAGCCATGCCATGATGTGTGTAAAGGCTTGTTTTATTTTTTATATATGTGAACTGAAATATGCTTGAACTTTTTAATCATGTAAATCACTTTGTGTTGTGTTCAGCATGAAAAGCACTTTATAAATAAAGTTTGATTTGATTTGATACCATTTAATGTGATGATTTACTATTAACTTGTCATTTAGTGGAAGAAAGAAAATGCTAAAATAACTGATTTTCAATGGAGAATTTTGCGTGAGTGTAAAACATTACTGGGCAGATCTTGTGAGTTTACTTCTACTGAGGAGGTGCTGATATGATTTATGCTAATTAATATTGCAGCATGAAGCTGTGCTGAAGAAGAAGGTTACATATTCACCTGATGATTCATTATTTCAGAAATCAGAGAGATTGTCTACAAAGAAGATTTACTGCTGTTTGGACAGAAGTGCTGGCTGCTCATACGGATTGTAGTAATTATTTAATTGTCATGGTTCATGTTTCTTCCAGGTCTCTAGTGATTGCTTCCTGAATCAGGTTCATTTGTTCCACCTGGGCTTCCCTGATTGCTCCCTATCCTCACCTGTGCTCAGCTTTACTTAAACTCTCTCCAGTCTCTCCTTCGCTGCAGGTTATCGACAGTCTTGTGCCAAATTAAGGTTCTTTGTTTCTTTTCTATGTGACAGTTTGCTTGTTAATCTGGACAGAACACACAGCAAACATGACTGACCTGATACTGACAGTCTGATGGCTTCACTCCACTTTGTTGAAGAATATGAGTCATCTCTGCGTTCACACTGACACTGGTAGTCTCCACTGCTGAGCTCAGAAACAGTGAAAGTAAACTGTTTACTGGAAATCTGCAGTATAATTGACCCAAGATGTCTCCATAGACACATCCACTCAGTGGTTTCTCCTCCCTGGATCTCACATGTCAGAGTGATTTTCTCTCCACTGAAAATCTGAGGCCAGTCAGGTTGTCGTGTTACAACAACCTGGTTGGAAACTGTTTCCATAGATATGAACAGAAAAACACAAACAGAAATATCATCAGAAAATATTACATGTAACTTTCATATAAAATAATTTGTTTTCATATAAAATAATAGAACTCACAGGTTATATTAATACTGGCATCATTACTCATATCAGAGTAATAGGCTGGATCTCCTCTCTCTCCTCTACACCTGTAGATTCCTCCCTGTGACACACTGATGGTTCTGTTTTGTTCATCATTTGTTTTAAGGTGATATTCAGAAGTGTGTGAGGTTCGTCTGAACCACTGGTATTTCCATCCAGCAGAGTTGTCCACAGAGCAGCTCAGTGTCACGCTGCCTCCTACTGATATGGTTGTTGTTCCTGCTGTCACTTCTGCTCTGGGTTTATCTGTTGTATCGTCCAAAAACACAAACAATTTGCAAAGACATAAAACAGAAAATATCAACAATGTTCAGTTTACATGAATCAACAAAACATGACAGAAATGTGTCACTTTCATTAAAAACATTTTTAAATCATGTTTGGTCCTCAAGTTTCATGATTTCCTAACAAAATGTATAAATACACTTACATTTAAAGTTCATGTAAAGAAAGATGTGCATATGTACAGCTTAAAAAATGTTAGTCACAGTAAAATTAGTCATGTTGAAAGAACAGAGGACTTACCCCGAACATTTAAAAAGATCTTTTTACTGCACTTTGAATCATGTGAAGTCTTCAGACGACCACAGCACTGGAATTCACCTTCATAACTTATATATAAATGTCTTAATATGTAGCGTGAATGTGAGTTGTAGGAAATCACTTCTCGACCATCCTTCAGGATTATATATTCCCAGTCAGTTTTTGTTCCTTCCTTCATGTCACATATGAAGGTAACAGACTCTCCAGTATAAAAAATCAACCAGTTAGGATCAATGGTCAGAACAGCTCCTAGAAAACAGCAACAAATGTTTAACACCTGCGTACACTTTGCCAGCCGACACACTGTGTAGATATATACAATGAAATTATCTGATAATCCACAAAAAAGTCAGCTTGTGTCTAACAGTGAGGCAACAGGCTGAGATTCATTTACAAAGAAAATAACTGAAAAACTAAAGTGTGTCACCTTGAGTGTGTCCAGTGCAGAGGAGTGTATACAGCCCTGCAATCCAGGTAGAAACAACAGAAATGAACAAAGGATCAACATTTGCAACCAGAGTTGTTTAAAGTACAACATAAGCACATATAATGGTAAAAAACATCAATTCTAACTCAGATATTTAACTTAAATTACAAAATCCCATCTACAAAACACCCAAATTCTTCATTCAGATTCTCAGACACTGGTGAAAATGACTGATACCTAATTTCATCTGATCCAGTTTCCTTAATATCCATGATTTAAACAGAAGAAGTCCTCATGTCATATTTACAGAATAAATCCAGCACACAGAATAAAATGAGTCCCATCCTCTCAACTAATCCTCACACTTCTGACAAATTCCTTTTACAAAGACAGAAAAATGAAAGTAAACCATGAGAGAAGTCAAGACCAGCAGAGAAACCAAAGTTAAAACATGAGTAGTGTAAATCAGCTATTCTCAAAGTGGGGTCCCCGGACCCCCGGGGGTCCGCGAACCTAAGCTTAGGGGTCCGTGAAAAATAAATAAATGAATAATAGCCTAGAAATAAATTCATTGCTTATCTTTGAGTAAGTGAATAGGATATTGGGACCACTATGCCAATTAAACGGGCGACTCTACTGAACCAATGACACCCCCTTTTACAAGATTTGGACCAATAAAGTAATATCATACTGACAGGTTACAGATTTGTCACCCTTGCCACACTGCTCTGGCCCAGTTCCGCGCCGCTCCAGCTAGCTTGCCACAATGGATAAGTTTTTAAATCCATCTACATCAAACTGTGCCGTAAGAGTTAAATCAACTAAAATAAGAAAATATAACAATAGCTATCTTGAGTTTGGATTTATTGAGAGCAGCGACGGAAGGCCAACATGCGTCTTATGTCTTAAAACGCTAGCAAACGAAGCCATGAAGCCGGCTAAGTTAATGAGGCACCTGACGACAAAGCACCCGGAGTTTAAGGACAGAACCAAAGATTTTTTCTGGCGAAAAGGTGAAGATTACATGCGCCAGAAAACACGGATGGTGAGCCTGGCCACTACATCAGAGAAAGCACAGAAGGCTTCTTATTTAGTGGCTCAGCGGATCGCTAAAAGTAAAAAGCCGCACACCATAGGCCAAGATCTCATTCTGCCAGCAGCGATAGAAATGTGTGAGGTCATGCTTGGAAGAGAAGCGGCTAACAAACTTAAACCTGTGCCACTTTCAAATGACACCTTTAGGAGGAGGATTGAGGAGATGTCTGCTGATATTCAATCCCAGTTACTGGACAGACTTCGTTCATGTGAGCAGTTTTCTATTCAGTTGGATGAATCAACAGACATTTCCAGCGCAGCTCAGCTGATTGTTTTAGTGCGATACCCCTGGGAAGGAAATATTTTGGAGGACTTTCTGTTTTGCAAAGAGGTGCCGGGCAGGACAACAGGAGAAGAAATCTTCAAACTTCTGGATGCTTTTATGACTGAAGCGGGACTCTACTGGGAGAAATGTGTGGCTGTTTGTACAGATGGTGCAGCGGCAATGACCGGCAGCAAGAGTGGAGTTACCGCGCGGATCAAATCTGCCAATCCGAGGATCATAACTACTCACTGCATGCTGCATCGGCAAGCACTCGCGTCCAAAGACATGGGACCAGATCTTAACTCTGTTTTGAATGCAGCTGTGACTGCGGTTAATTTTGTCAAGTCAAGAGCACTGCAGTCACGTTTGTTTGGACAACTTTGTAGGGATATGGACGCCGGCCATGACGCACTACTTTATCACTCTGAGGTACGTTGGCTCTCTCGGGGTAAAGTTTTGCAGCGGGTGTTTGAGCTACGCAAGGAAATGGCAGAATTCATGAAAGAGGGAAAACCCGAAATCGCACATTTTTTTACGGATCCAGAGAGTGTGGCCAAGTTGGCATATCTTACAGACATATTCAATACATTGAACAGCCTTAACCTCTCCACACAAGGAGGCCACACATCCATCCTAGAAGTCAGCGACAAGATCGCTGCCTTCATGAAGAAAACAGATTTATGGAGGAGAAGAATACTGGATGGGATAACAGACATGTTCTCCCAGCTGACTGAGTTTCTCAACACCAACAACCTGTCAGTTGCAACGGTAAAGGACGTCATCGCCTCACACCTTGCATCACTGAATGAGCACTTCAGCTCATACTTCTCTGACGTGAACACAGAGGCCTGGGACTGGGTGCGTGATCCATTTGCTTCTGCTGCAACTGGAAATCATCTCACAGGGAAAGCAGAAGAGCAGCTGTTGGAGCTGTCCAGTGACAGGACACAGAGAGTCCGATTTCAGCAGGTTAGTCATGCAAGTTTTTGGCCTTCTCTCTGTCATGAGTATCCCGAACTCACTGCTGAGGCCATGCAAATATTGCTCCCCTTTCCAACCACTTACTTCTGTGAATCGTCATTTTCCACTCTGACTGGCATGAAAAATAAATACAGGGCTCGTTTACAAGTGGAGGATGATCTTCGAGTTTGTTTGTCATCTATCGCTCCAAGAATAGATCAACTGTGTTGTGAAAGACAGGCTCATCCTTCTCATTAAGTGAGTTATTGGTGACGGATAGGTGATTTATGAGCAAGAGATCTTTGATAACAACCTGATGGAAATATTGTTGGCAAAGCTTATTTCATTTTCTTTATTTTTGTTATATTTCTTGCCAATAATCTCTAAAATGAGCCATAAACTCAAAATGCATTTTAGTTTTTTCCCCCCAATAATTTGTACAGGGAGCCATAATCTTAAAGTTTAATGATTTTTGTGAGCTTTACAATGTTCTGACTTTTCTGTTTTTGTTGAACTGGGCCCATTTGGAAGTAGCTAGTCCTACTACTGTTAATTTCTTTTAAGAACTTTAAGATCTTTTACATAAAAATGAAATGCTGTGAGTTCAAATTTAAACTCAAATAAAAACTCTATTCAAATGTTAATTGTACACATTTATTTGTAGTTCTGTTAAATTAATCTGAAATGTTAAAAATGCAATAGTTCCTTTGACTAATTAGTGGTACATATGGCAGGAAATATATTTTGACTGATGTCAGGATTATGATGAGGGTCCTTGAGAAATTTTCTAAGCTGAAAGGGGTCCTTGGCCTCAAAAAGTTTGAGAACCCCTGGTGTAAATAATAAATGTGGGATTTTTCTAACTTCTCTCTTTGTTAACTTACTTTAACACAAAGCTTCCTTCCTTTAAACACAGCATGGTTTAGTGTGTGTCTACACTTCCTGTCCTGCTGATCCTGAAACATGGTGGATTCTTATTGAACCCATAAAGGCCCGACCCATGAAAAAATGGTAAGAAACGTCCAATGTTTTTAACATGAGGTCTTTATTTGGCCCTTTTTTTTCATTACAAAATGTAACGAAAAAATTAACATTTCTTTTTTTTGGCGGGATATCTACCATTTATTACCATGTGAGTTTAAAAACATTATAATGTGGTTTTCTGCTTCTGGGTATCTATTTGGGGACAGAAGTCAAGTATCGGATTTTGTTCAACAGGATCTTAAGCAAAATTTATACCATAAATTGAAGCAAAATGTCTCAAAAGCTGTATGTGACAAATATGTCACATCGGTCTCTCATGGGTTAAAGGTTTGTACATGATCTCATATAGATAGTAGTAAACTTAAAAATTAAATAGCCAAGGGAGGCACCCCACATCATAACAACCACATACACAAAATACAGAAAAACACAAATCACAATATAGAAAAATAAATAATTCAGTAAATGTGTAAAATGATGATTCATGATGTGACATTGTGGATGTCTAAAGAGCTTCTGTCTGTCACTGTTTCCTGACTGCAACATGAAACTCTTTTCTTTTGCAATATGCTCATTACCTCAGTCAGATTATGGTTCTTATTATCCCTGAGACGACTAAATGTGAGTTCATCCACCGACATGTAAAAATACAAGTACATCTTCCTTCAGTTCCAAGGTTTTGTTAGAGAACAGAAGAAAAGTTTTGGTCCTTACTGTGGGCCTGTACAACTACAGAGTAGAACTGGTATGTTTGTGATTTAATGATGAAACTTGAAGCTCAGCTCAGATATTTACATCAAGATGCTGGTTCACTGCTTACTAGGATTTATTTAGACCAGAAAGACTCACAAAAACATGAACTTGAAGAATGTGAAGAGTTATTGTTGAAGGATTATTCCATCTTGTCTTATATGCATAGACCAGAAGTAGAAATGTTAGTTGAAAGATGTAAAGTGTAGTTTCTCTGTGATTCAGGGGCAACACACTCAGTGTTAAGACCACAGAATGTGAATGGTGAAATCTGATAATGGGCAGATAACTAAAAGCCTTTGGCAATTACTGATTTGGAAACAGATAAGACACAAGAGCATCCTCTGAAAATCTCATCCTCTGAAAATCTCATCCTCTTGTCCATTGAATTTGCTCGGTAGAGATCTGATGTGTACATTCCAAATGGGAGTATGTGTCTTAAAAGGAGGACTTTAGAATATGCAGATGTGCAGACCAAAATGTGCTGGAAAGGGCAGATGTACCACAATATCATTATTCATCCAACCATCTATTGTCTATACCGCTTTGTCCAGTTAAAGGTCGGGAGAAGCTGGAGTCTAACCCAGCATTTAGCAGGTGAGAAGCAGGGTAAACCCTGGACAGGTCACCAGTCCGCCGCAGCCAATATCATCATTCTTTGGACCTAATTTGTAGTGGTCCCAGATCTGTGGTTACAGAGTTGAAAAAGATGGCTGATTATGTGTACTTAGATAGACCTGACCATCTGCACTGCACCATGTATTTTAAAAACACACTTTTACTTTCTTAGCCTACCTGCCACACACCGAGCGGCAGCTGCTAATAGGCTAAGTTACAACTTTAAAGTGCTGATGGCTTGTCACTCATGTGAACTTACCATCGCCAAATTGAGGTTGGACATCTCTCGTATTAAAAACAGCATTGATGAAAAGGATAAAATCATCTGTGAGTTTTCCACCATCGCTGCGTCCCAGACTAAACACCTGTCCATGCTCGGCTCTGTTAGCCGCAGTGGCCTTTCTGAGTGCTCCCCTCCTTGTTCCACACCTTGTAGAGATGATGATAAAACCCTGCCATGGTCCGGATCCGTTGCTGCAGGTGGAGATCAAACCTGTGGTACAGGATCTGCTCTACATTTAAGGGATGACATCTGGCCGAGGCTCGGGGCACAACGTAAACTTCCGAGGTTTTCTACTCCATCTGCGTCGAAGCAAAGGCAATTAGTCAAGAGTCGTATTATCTTGACTCTGTTGCCACTCGGCCCCGCAAAACTGAAGAAGTACTGCATCCTGAAAACAGGTTTCAAGCTTTAGAAGATCTTAATTGTCAGCCCCAATGCCGACAGCCAGAACACGCCGGTGTTCTGTCAGTTTAGCATACATTGTCAGATCAGCATACGCATAGTGCAAAATAACTGCATCTAACCTTAACCCTAACCCTAACCTTAACCCGCATGCGCATTAACGTAATGTATGCTACTCTGATGCGTATGCTAAACTGCCAGAACACGCCGGTCTTGTGCGAAATTCAGTTCCCCTGAAATAATCTGTTTCCCCTGCGTCGGGAGCGCGCACTGCAGCCAGAGAGGCTGCGCCCATAGATATATATAGAACGCTAGATGCCTTATGGCGGAGTCTTAAACGGCATCACAGGTCGGCCATCTTACCACAGGTTCGCTTCCTGGCAGAATCTGTCGAACCTGAGGTAAACCAAGGTAAGGTCAGTGATATGCTGAAACATTATTATTCTTATCTCAATGAAATTTTGACGGATTTACAAATGGTTGGATTTATTAGAAACAGTATTAACGTGGTTATAATCCTGGATGCTTGGACATGTTGAAATCGCAGATTTTCTCTTCAGAAAACGGTTTAGTCAACGTTGTGTATGGCTAGGCTGCTAGCTAGCACCTAGTAATTTTACGTCGAAGTCAGAGGCAGAATTGGTGTTTCTTTTCAATATAACTAAAGTTGCACATGATTTTCAATTTGGGTTTGGTTTGTTTAAAACATCTTCCATTCTTATCCATTTATCACTAAAGAAAGTTTGGTTATTACAATGTATGAATTTACATATATAAATATTCATTCTAGAGTAAGTGACAGTGTATTGCATGACTCACTGATGTCCCCTGAAGTGGCAAAATTACAAATATCCACCCAAGAATATACTAGAAAACAGCTGTCAAATAGGTGTCCACCGTAGTGGATGCTACGCATGAAAGGGGTAAATTTATATTGTGTATTCTGTGATTATGGTACATTATGAGCATGCATTATATTGAGAGGCGGATGAAGTATTGTCAGAGGTGGGTAAAATGTTCAGTTAAGTTTATCCCCTACATGTATGGTCTCAAGGCCTCAATTATTCAAGTATGCAGTGTCTACAGTATATACATCTGTGTACAGGGTGGGGATTTCAACATAGAGCCTTTCTTATAGCCTATTTGTAATAGGAAATATTAATCTACCTGTTTCATAACATTATTTTTAGGACAACATAATCATTAATAACAATTGAGTATAATTATTACATCCACCCATGTTTATAACAAACCAAACCGTTTGAAAATCTGTTGAAATTTGATCAAGTTATGGTCCTCTGAAAAGTACTTTTACACTACCAACAGCGTTATGGGTGAGAGAGCTACCTGTGGTAAGATGGCCGCCAGGCACGGACGTTCGACTTTGTTGGCTGGCAACGCGGCCGAGGCATCTAGCGTTCTATATATATCTATGGCTGCGCCGCCCGTCTGCAGGGCATTTCCGACCGATTTCACATCAAAAATGACTCCACGTAATCATGCCAAGGTTCAAACTTTAATTTTAATCGACAAATCCTGCTATATATATATCATATAGACAAAACAACAGTAACAAATAAACCTGGTGTTTTTTGTTGTTGTTTGTTTCGTGTTGTTTTTTAATCGCCGAGAGAAGACCTTTCCAGCTTTTGTCATGTTCAGTTGAGCCTTACAGATTTCAGGTAGCTGGCGAACACTGTTTTTTAACACATTGCGTATATTTAGATTTTTTTTATTTATTTATTTTCATTTTTTATTTTTTGCCAAAATGGATGGAACCTAGCTGTTGGCATGATAGGAAGAATTAGACTGCTTAAAAACAATGAGTGTGGCTTTCAGGTAAATTCTTATGTAAAATATGACACATTATTGGATAAAAATGTATTTAGAGCTGCTTATTTTTGGTAGTTAATATCTGTTGTGTTTTTTCCAAAATAATCACCTCTTTTATTAAATGCCTTGTAATTTTCCTTGGTTAATGTGATGTATGAGAACACGTGGATCTTTTCAAAGGAGAAAAATACTTGTATAAAAAGTGAAGGGAAACACAATATTGTACACAATATATGAAAACATTTGCTCTGTATTTTCCAAAGTTACCAGGGGGAACCAAACATTTTAGCTGTCTGAAATATACTGTTCCCCCTCTATATCACAGGAACAGATTAATTTATCAGCAGGTCCCAAACTCTGGTTACTCCTCTCATCATGGACAACAAGTCCTGTGGATATGAAGACACTTGCTCTTTATCTGCCAAAGTTACCAGGGGGAACCAAATATTTTAGCTGTCTGAAATATACTGTTCCCCCTCTATA
The DNA here is from genome assembly GCF_017639745.1 of Melanotaenia boesemani. Lineage (NCBI taxonomy): Eukaryota > Metazoa > Chordata > Actinopteri > Atheriniformes > Melanotaeniidae > Melanotaenia > Melanotaenia boesemani. Next base: position 25,609,689 of record NC_055686.1, read on the forward strand.
TCACAGGAACAGATTAATTTATCAGCAGGTCCCAAACTCTGGTTACTCCTCTCATCATGGACAACAAGTCCTGTGGATATGAAGATACTTGCTCTTTATCTGCCAAAGTTCCATTTGAATAAAAAAAGTTAATAACAAATCAACAAAACTTAAAAAGGCGTTTGTTGTTAATAGTAAAGTTTATGTTAACTGTTGACTTAGATATATAGATTCACAAATTAAATATGCAATAGTACCTTACAATAACGACAAAAAAGCTGTTTTATGGAAAGTCATAAATTATGTGATGTCATTCAATCAATTATGCAAATGTGCGTGGGTAAGGCGTTGGTTCATGGATCACAATTTGTTCATGTGTACCAAGAAGTGAAGTCGACTTTTTTTTCAACATGGACAACATTCAGTATGAAACGATCTTTAACTATAAACTAAAAGGCGAATATCCCCAGAATTCAACAAAACAACGAAAATATGTAATTAGAAGGAGGGCGTCGTCGTACGAAGTTGAAGGTAAGTGGCTATCTTTAGGTTTCAGGCCTACATATAAACAAGGGCCACAGTTATGAAGACAAGAACTACGTTATGTAATGTTTATTCCTTATTGTTTAATTAGGCTACTTATTGTCGATAAATACTCTTGCACACACGTTATTTTTAGTTCTAAAGCGGAGGTGACGCTCAATGTTCGTGACCTGTTATTACAAAGTTGAATTATAGTTATTTAATTTTTCCTTCTAAAATGTGTTGCTTTCATTGAACTTTTGCAGAAAAAATCCTGTATAGTCAGCTACATTTATCAAAATCAGAAACCAAATACATAAGAATGCAAGATGTTCACAGACATTACCTCTTAAAATAAAGCATTGCATATTTGTTTCTCTAAAAAAATACTAATACGTTTTTAATAATTAATATAGTATGAACTTCATGACATATTTCAGTATGGTTTATTTTATGCATTCTTATTATTTCAAAAACTACAGTATGTTTTACCCTAGTAGTCATATAGTTTTTATATTTTGAGAAAATGTCAATCATTTTTAATCATAGATGTGTTGTTTTTTTCCAGCCGAATTCAAAATGTTCTCCTTGACCTTTTCCTAGGAAATGGCCTCTTTTACATACGACACAAAGGCGGTCTTACGTCATCAAAGGCCAAAGTAGTTAAAGGTGCTGAAGAAGCAGAGACTATATTTAAAGACTTCCATGCCAGTCCTACGGGGGCACATTGTGGCCAGATTAAAACCATAGATGCCATAGAGCTCTAAAGACAAACAAACTTTGAATTAAAGATTTGCAGAGTGATTATGCAAAAACATTAAAAACTATTTTGTTATGTTTTAAAATTTTCAATATATTCTCATTAGATGATTTAGAAAACTTGTGCCACTTCTGCGGAGAGATGGACAGTGAGAAAGACTTCAACTGGGTAACAACATTTTATAAGTATTCAAAAAAATAATAGGATGTTAAATGGAAAAAACTATAATTTTACCTTGCAAAATACAAGCTTGGATACTGTCCAGCTAAGTTAGAATACGTTTGAACAGAAAATGACTATAATTTGTCCCTCTTCTAGATCCAGTGTGAAATGTGACAGAGGTGGTTTCACCAGGGATGTGTGGGAAACCCACCAACAGAGGAATTTTTTGAGTGCTTTGCATGTTCTGTGTAGGTTTGTGTGCTTGGTTTGGTGTGCTTGTTCTGGTGTGCTTGTTTGTTTAGTTCTGATACATGTTAATAAATTATTTTGAAAAGAATGCCTGCTATTTTTCTTTAATATAAGGTAACTGTGGGAAGGAAAGAGCAAAGGCCTCCAAAATTAATCAGTTGTGGCAAGTAACTATATATAAGATGCTGATAAAGCAAGACCGGCTCAGCTGTTGCTTCTGAAACAAGGGATCCACTTCTGACGGCGGCGCAGGGGGTTTCCCCGTCAGTGGCGCCGCCTTTTAGAAGAACGACGTTGCCTCAGAAAGTTATAACTCCTTCTGGACCCACTTCTGTTCTGAACCCGTCTCCCATGGTGTCCCATTCTAACCAAAATAGACCACGGAGTACATCATTTTGAAGTCCCTCTCCACCTGACGTTGTTGTGGGCTCGTCCATCATTCGTCGTCCAGCATCCTTCCCTGCTGCAAAAACTCTTTGCTTCCCGGGAGCTAAAGTAGAGGACATTACCGAAGTAATCCCAAAGTGTGTTGAAAATCATCCATCTATTTCCACAATTGTTGTGCATGTCGGACTAAATGACATTAAGTTGTAATCGGAAAAACTTAAAGATGACTTCATCCACCTGCTGCTCACGCTGAAAGTGACAGGTAAACAACACGTCATTTCCGGTCCCGTCCCACCTCCCTGTTTTGGTGACGTCAAGTTCAGTCGTGTAAGCCAGCTTCATATCTGGCTAAAGGCATACTGTAATATCAAAAACGTTATATGTTGACAATTTTGTTGCTTTTTATAACAACCCAATGATCGTTTTCATCCCAACTACAAAGGCTCCTCACTGCTGTCTATGAACATTGATATGGCTGAACAAGCAAGTAAAATCCTCTGACAATCAGATGTCATTAATACACAAAATCAAAAATGTTAAAAATTCCTGTTATAATTTCAAACAGATTGAAAAGGATACACAAACCTAGACGTCATAGTCTATGTTAAAAACATTAGGCTCTGTCAAACCTCAATAGCCTTGGCTGGAGAATCTACATTAAATTCAGAACCTTTGCATCTAGCACTTCTAAATATTCAATCTTTGTCCTCTAAGTCTTTTTTAATTAATGATTTTATTACACAGCATAAGCTGGACCTATTGCTTTTGACTGAAACATGGCTGGATGAAAATAATAGAGCAGTAACTCTTAACGAATCCGTACCTCCAAACCATATGTTCTTAGATGAAATTAGAACAGGGAGGTGGAGTGGCAGTTTTATTCAATAATAAGCTAAGTTGTAAACAGCTGTCATTTGGCACGTATGGCTCATTTGAGCATTTGGCTGTTGCACTATCCTGCAAAGTCAAAACTGTTTTAATAATAATTTACAGGCCACCACTCATAACAGAGGCCATAAACTGGACCTGGTGATATCTAAGGATAATGTTTCAAAAGTCACTGTTTTTGACCCTGCACTCTCCGACCATTTTTGTATTTGCTTTGATTCGAATGTTTCTTGTCTAAAAAATGTTCACTCAGTTAGTGAAAAAAAGATTCATTAGTGATCATTGTGGTGAATTATTTTTTGAGGAAATTTCTGAGATTCCTACTGCTTTGCCATCATCACCTGATGATCTTGTCAATAGTTTTAACTCTAGAATTTTGTCTGTAATGGATAAAATTGCACCTCTTACAGCAAAAGTCAGATCACATAAGCCAAAAGCCCCATGGAGAAATGCTCCATAGGTGAAACAACAAAAAAGAACAGAACGTCTTTGGATTACTTGTTAGCACAACAGGGAGGTGTCTGTAACAGCGTTGGCAATACTTGCCCTGGATTTACTTGGTTTTTGGATCAATACCAAAATTTGCAGTATCTCCCAGCCCTAACTGACACAAAATGCAGGACATGTCAAACATTACATCAGTGCTTTGAGTGCACATGAAGCTTTGAGAATTGAGTCATTTTCTAAGCCAGTTTGATGGAAAGCTTCAGTGTTTCATGAGGTTTCATCTGACCACCACTACCTGAAAAACCAAAGCTAAGAAACAGACTAATACAAACAAGGAACAAAGATGACACTGGGGAAACAACGCCAAGAATCTGGCAAAGAACAAAAGAAACCACAGGTTATATGTGCACTGAGGACAATCAACTAAATGAGGAGCAGATGTGACAATGAATCAAGGGGGTGACAAAACATACAAGGGGGTGGACTCTCCAAAGTAAAAACACAGAAGATGTTAGACAAGACCAGGGGCCTTATTTATCAAGCTGGTGTAGAAAAAAATATCGGCATACGCCAATCATAGTCAACTTTTGGGATTTATGAAAACCAAACTTGACGGGAAAATGTTTTTACCTCCACGGCAAATCTGACCCAGACGTATGCAAATAATCTAGAAAAACGGGAAACAAAGACACCAATAGTACAGAATCAAATCAAGGAGATGATTTTAAATGTGAGAAATTTGTGCACAATCCACTATTACCTTTCACACCACATGTTAGATATTAAAGCTGTTTATAGAAATGAATAAAGAGGCACATTTGATATTAATACTACTAAGAGTGCACGCTCAAGAAAAAAAGGATTTGTAATTTAAAGGGAGATGATATTAATAACAACTTAAAACAACTTTGTTCTTTCATTGTGAAACAAGACTAACATGTTATTAAATACATTCAGCTAAATAATGTGGACAGTTTGCTGCCAGCTTGTAGCCGTCAGTGGGAAAAGTAGCTTTGGTCCTTCATTCCAGCAGAGCGGGACACAGACTGGAGGCTGGAGGTCTAGAAGTGATGCAACTCTAATGAAACACACAAGAGGTGGATTTCCTTTTATTTATTTATTCTCACACAATGCTTTTTATTGTTGTCCTAATTTCTGTCCAGCTGGAGCAACTAGAAAGAAGAATTATTTAACACTAAATAAACTGCTACCAATCTCCGACGTATCTGTACATATTTATTTTATACTTGAAAACAAATGACTAAATTACTGACATCAGTACTGTCTTAAGCAGATGCTTTTCTCCAAAGCGAATTACCCCGTTGGATTCAAACTTTATCTCCCGCATGGCAGACGGATGCCCTATCGACTGAGATATCCAGGAACACGTTTTGATGCCTCTGGCGTGTCTTTCCTTCTGACACTGTGTTGACAACATCTGCCACCTGCTACCACTATTTTGCCTTTCTGACACAAGTAATGCCCACGCCGTGCCCACCAATTCAACATTTTTATGTTTTTCAACATGGTCCATCACGATCTCAGTCTCACACCCCGAAAAATTCCACATCTTACCTCTTTATTCCTTCCAAGCAATCATGGAAATAATGTGATGAATATTTATTACAGACGTTCCCCTGACCTTTTATAGCCACCATGTGGGCATGGGAAGGTAATTCCTCATGTGCCCCCGCTTTAAAGTTGAATCTGATTTATGAATGAAAACAAACGTGTGATGTGCGCACACTTTGATAAATCTGAAAGTTTTTGTGTGTGCCACATTTCCCTTTTTTCCTACCTACGCCGCCTGTAGTTGGCTTTGTTACACACAGTTTGATAAATGAGGCTCCAGAAGCAAACACACAGAAATTCAGAAAAACTAGAAACAGAACCTGTGACTAAGATCATTACGTACAGCATATCTGTAAGTTTCCATTCATACACTTTACAGGTTTATCTGTACCTCTAATCAAATACAATTAACCTCAGTCTTTACTTGGGCCTCCTGTGAGAAATTAAGAGACATTTAATCTTAAATGTTATTGCAGCAGATAAACTATTTGCAATGAAAATGGCTTTTCATTAACTTCAAGAGCAAAAATCACATGGCCATTAAAGATCTACATTGAAAGATCAATTTCTATTGTTTCTGAAGGAGTGAACAGTCCTGAATGTTGTGACAGTGTCTGACAGAACAACGCTGAGGCTCATAATCAGAGAACAACAATTACAAGCTGGTAGAGGAAATCTGCACATGGACCTTTCATCCAGATCAGTATCACTGCATTTAAAAATCAAATACTTATAGCCACTAACCCTTTCCACATGAACTCTTAGGTGCAGGCTACCACCTCACCTGTTCTCTCATCTTCCCATTCATTGCAGAGACGTAAATGCGGCCATCTTCACTTCTGCTTACTTAAAAGCCAAACTGTCAGTTATATCCAAACCACTGTCAGCCAGAATAACCTGAGAAAGTTTCTGGAGAAAACAACATATAAATATTTCTTTTTTATGTGCTGATCAAAGTGAGCTGCTGCTGCAGCCAAGGACACAACTTGAGGAAAAAATATGATAGGATGAAATACTTGTCAGAAATTCTGAATAAGATGGAAATTAAAAAGAGGAGAGCCACTGCTGAACCGATGTGAACTGACGGCAGCTGCACACAAAATGGCAATTTCTCCCACAATTCTGTATGTTGATGACGTCGGTTGTGAAAATATTTTGCTGCATATGGTGATCACTCATATATACTCATATAATAATCACAAGTAAATTCAGTTTTCTTTATTGATTTATTATTGTTAATCCATTCACTATTACGTTTTCATATTGTGTGTTCTCATTTTACAGAATACTGAAGTTACAGTTTTCATTGTGTATGTGTGTGTGCGGTCAGACTGACCACTTTCTTCCTAGAGCTCTGATATGGCAGAGTTGAGACTGGTTTTCACACCTGCTAGATAGCAATAGTTGTTTGGGATATCAGCTTGTTGTGGTATGTGGGCTTTGTCTGAAAACTGGAAGAAAGTGGCGCCACTCAGTCTTCTATTCCTCATTTATTATTTTGCTGTTTGACCTTCAGCTGGGGACCAGCTGAATAAAACTTATTTTCTCTGATGAATCATCAGAGTCTCTCCCGACTTCACGCGAGTCGGGACGACCAGTAATTCTTCATTCAATACTTCTCCTGTAAAAAAACCTTATATACCTTTACTCATTCGAGACTCTTGGTAATTTTTCTACAACACGGTGCACGTTCTTCATTAGGAAGTTTATTGTCCCAGGTAGCAGGTGGAAAGCAAAGTACCAAACAAACAGGAGGGATGGGCGGGTGGTGCTGTACAAATCAAACAAATAAAACAGAATGAACTAAATGAATAACAGCCAGTCTAACTAATGTTTAAATTAAAGGAACAAAACCTAGCTGAGTGCACAGAATGCAAAACAAAACACAACTGGAAGCAGCACAGCTAACTAATAATCTAACCAAGAAAATTACCATGAAAGGTGTACAAATCTAACTGGACCTGTCTCCAGACAACTAACGTTTAAAAGCAACACAAAACAGTGTAGACCTCGGCAGTACAAAGAGGTTAGACAGAGGAAGGATGGTACTGAACGCGGAGCTGTAATCCACACAGAGCATTCGTGTGTAGTTCCCACGCTGCTCCAGGTGGGACAGTGAAACATGTAGTGCTGTGGCTACAGCTTCCTCAATCTATCTGTTCGCCCTGTAGGCAAACTGGTGAGGGTTGAGACTTTTGGGGAGTAGAGAGGTGATGTGACCCCCGCCCTGGAAGCAGGCCTTAAGCATCCCAATAGTCATCTTTACCCTGGTTTGAGTCCTGCAGTGAGCCAAGTTGTAACAATGCTGCAGGCCGGGCTCAGAATCAGGGTAAGGGGTCAGCAAATAAGACTGGCAGGGGTACCCTCTGTCACCTAGCAGGAACCATCAAACTCTCCTATAATACAGGATAAAATATAACATTTTTAGCTGTGATAGGTCAAATAAAATATTGATTTTAATGTACATAACTTACCACGGGCAAATCTAGCACTCAGTTTACACTCGAGAGTTGTGTACAGACCCAGGCCACTTTGCTTCCACACTACTGATGGTGTGGGCTGCATCACATATGATACTCAAAGTACAGAACAGGAAGCTGCAGTAGCTGTAACTGACTTTGGAACACCACAAAAGTGTAGAGCAAACGTTTCAGTGTGTAAGACTGACAGTTCTCGCAGCCCAACAGACTGTTGCTTTTGAAATCTGCTGAGCGTCACTGATGTTATAAAGAAAACTCCCGTTGGCAAAAAACATGAAGTGCAACTGAAAGAACTTCCTCCGAACTGAGAGCATGTCCATCATGTGTCCTATGAAAATATGAGGGCTGAGAATATTGTTCAGATACTTGTTCGATTGTGTAGAAAAACGGTAAGGCTTAAACAAATAATCATGAGGGAACCATAAAACAGCCAAGTGGGGTCTGATCACTCTCTCCCGACAGATATCTGTGGAGTAACTGTGCTTTGATGTCAACTGGCTCTTCAACAAAATGAACATGCCTTGTCTGACACTCCCTTCAGTCTGCAGGCTGCAGCTAAAGAGGAGGAGAAACTCAGGATTAGTTGAAGAAAACCTGCCAGCGAGCAGGTTAGCTTCACGGAGTCTGTTGCCACAGTAACTGACTCAGAGTTACCTAACCCGCTTCCTGAAAGGGGGCCCAGGTGTGATAGTGAAATAAATCTCACAAACACACATTCACAAACAGACACACACACACACACACACACACACACACACACACACACACACACACACACACACACACACACACACACACACGTGAAAATGCTTTACAAAACAAAACAGGAAACAAGATAAACAGAGACTCCATTAAATCTGAACACCCAGGAACATGTAAAAGACAAGCCCAATACTCATATTTCATGCAAACATAAGGTCACAATAAAATTAAGAGATTTTGTGTTGCTCACACAAATAAAGACAAAACTAGAGATATTTTGCTAGAATATAGTGGATCTGAATCCTGCACAAAACTGAGAGGCACAGCTCCTATAATAACAAGAATGAAGGAAGTTTGAATTAGATAATGACGTAATGTAAGTTTGTTAGATCCCTGATCTAAAACCTGCATGACACTCGTGATGCCTGGAGATCCTGAGCTGGTGGTCCCTGGGCATCAAATTCTCTGGTCTGCTTGTGCTTTGTGTGAATTCATATCCCATTTTCTACCACAAAGTGGCGACACTAGACCATGATGTTTAAGACAACTGAGGTTCTACTGGCTCTAAATTCGCACCTTGTTTCAGTGTTGGATGACAAAAATATGTGCAGGTGCTATGACTGTAAGAGGCTACTTAAAGATATTATCCAATACTATTTAAACATAAAGAAAAGAATTTTCATGAGATTACATTTTAAATTCCACAATTTATAGCCGACTGGTCTTTTCTCAGTTGTGTTTTTGTTCAGAATCTCTCCACATGATCATCAACTCCTTTGACTGTAAGTTTTAAATCTTCCCTTTCAGTTTGTCTAAAGAATTAGACTGAATATCATTAACTGGTCTTCATTTCAGCGTCTTTACTGATGGCAGAAACTCATCAGAAAGATTTCTGCATTCTGTCTGAAATCATTTTTTTACGGAAGCTGAGAGCAATAAGTGTTAAGCAGAAAAAAGCTCCCTTGCTGTGAAAAGCACCCTCACATGTAGCACAGAAGATTGAAGCAACTCGCATGTGGACGGCATGTAAAGCCTCGTTTCAACTGAGGAGTTGGTTCGGTTTGGTTGGTGGTCCGGTACGCTGCTTTGTGTGTTTCTATTATAAAAGGGGCCCATACAACCGAACCACAAGACACCATTCATGGATCACTTTCAGTGTTAGGTCCATAGGGGTCCATATTCTGGCAGAGGGGTCTGCCGGACTATGCATCCCTCAAGTAAATTGACTTTTTTGCTTTTGAGAGTCAACAATCTGATTAGCAAGAAACACACAGCTCTGTTCTTCTCAGGCTCTCAGAGAAACACATTAAACCAATGATACACAGTCATTCTCACTATATAGAAATATTTTCTATCATCTGCAGACAGAAAGTCAGTGATGTACTTACAGAATAACCCCAGCACACAGAGAAAAGAGTGATCCATCATCACATCCAGTCCTGCTGCACAGCCAGTCAGAAAGTCTTCTAATGTGCATCAACAGTAATGATGAAGGAGACGTTACATCTGACATGCATGTCAGACTAATGTCTCTCTAACTTGTCTTCTTAAATTAAAACCCCCTCCGTTTCCTTCCCTTTCACACAGAACTCAGACAGCGTTGGTAGTTTTGACCGCAGCAGTTGGTTGTCATGGTTACATTTCCTGTCCACGGCAGAAACATTTTAGCTGTTTTCATGTACAGAAGTCTGTGCAAGGTCTTAATTAATAAAATCCCTAAAGAAATATTGCAATGTCTATTGATAAGGGATGTGTTGTGTGTATGTGTAGTTATTTATGCAGTTGTGCTGTTTGGCTTTTCACACGACAGTTTGCCCGAGTATGTTCATATTTTCTGCTCCTCAGTTGGTGCATCCACTTCTTCAAATGTGAAGTTAAAAAAGTGGTGAATTGTACCTTTCTCACCAGTTCCAGGCTACTAAACTTTTACACTCAGCTGTTTAACTCTCACTCATCCCCCAATCACCCTCACTGTATCCAACCAGCTCTCCATCCCTGTTAAAGACCTCCATCTTTGTTATGTTGTTAACTTTTATTCCTTCCATTCTGTCTCTGTTACATTCAGTAAATCTGTGTTTGTGTTTCTCTTGACTTCACTGAAGCTGCATGGCATGCACCAGCATACCAGTGACTGGGTGTTCACCTCAACAATAAACTGGACTGACCCACCACAGATGCTCTATACAAGAAAGGCCAAACTCATCTCCACTAGCTGAGAAGGCCGAGGTCTTTTGGAGTTAGGAAGTCACTGCTGAAAACATACAACACTGTGCTAGCATCAGCATGTATTACTGTGTGGTCTGCTGGGGTGGTGAATGTACAGAACAGGGCAGGAAAGAACTGAACAGAAGCTGATCAGAGGATCCAGGTCAGTCCTGGACTTTACTCTGAGCCCCACAGAGTAGGAAGTAGCACCACAGCAGCTCATTCATCCCCACAGAAAACTGTTAAAGTAGTTCAGCCTAACCACAGTTGTTATAAATACCTTGTGCTTTTGTCTGCTACCCACTGTGGTTTTCTCCATCTCAGAGCTCTATTTGTTATTTCCCTCTGCAACACGCACACATCATTCCTCTGGTGCATCTATAGATCAGATCTATATATAAATAAAAACTCTCATATGGATGTCTATAGTGTCCAACCTGAATAGAATAGATTTAAAATAATTTTATCTCTATATTTGTCATGTTTAGTTAAATTCGTTGTTTCATTGTATTGATGCTACAGTCTGCAGATGTTCTCACATTGTGGTGAGATTGTGGTTTAGACCCCAAACCGTTGACTGACTGTGTCACTGAGCTGAAGATAAACATTTTGTTTCACAAAGACAGCATTTACAGCCAAAGTTAAAAACTCTGACAAGTGAAGTGAAGAACATTGATCGTCTCTTCATGATACAAACTCCTGCTGGGAAACATCAGATTGCTGCAGATTAAAGCAGAAAATGTTTTGTGAAATTGTAAAGATGAACATGTATTTTTTGAGATGCCTTTGTTTTTCAGCCATGTTGCTATGGTAACCTTAAAAATGTTATCTTCAGAGCTGAAACTAGATAAAACACTAAATTAAAGAATAATTTGCTTTGTTGTGTCAAACATTATTAGGCTTCTAGAGCCTGAGAACAAACTGACAGGACAACTTTCCAGTTCTTCACCACATACAAGGAGGTGTGAGAACAAGAATGACCTCATGCATCACATTCAGCTCAGAGCTAGTGTGTTTATAGCAGATAAAATGTGTCAAACTGTGAAAAATGTGCTTCAGTTTTTTCTTTGTTTTAGTGCAAGGATTCTGAAGAGCTCAGGAATTGACTTAAGTATAATGCAATGTGCATTATGTGTTTTCACAGTTAGTGAATGTACAACAGGATGGCCAATATTTAGTTTTTTCTGAGACATTATGTGAGGACAAGTCATCAAAGAGATGAGTTGTGCAAATATGAAGATATTTTCTACTTTGCTTTATGCCTTGAACTTAGTTTATAACTGTTTATAACTTCCTTCTTGTTTTCTTGTCAGTCAGGAGTAAATACAGTATGATTGCAGAAAGCAGCACGTTTGGCTTGAAACTTCCACTTCCCCATTTTAATCTTGCAGCACAGAAAGAAACATGAGCTCAGTGTGAAAACATGCTGCAGATAATCCATAGAGGCATGAACTAAAGTCAAAGTCAAAGTCAGAGACCTGGGCCCTCAGCAGCAGCCCTGGAGTACAACCCAAATACCCCACCACGAAGAAGACTCCAGCCCCACCCGAAGGGCAAGAGCCCCCCACAGTCTTGGGGCACAGGTCCCAGTGGGCCAAGATCTGCAGCCGCCGGGACGCCAGGGACCGACGACCCAGGGCAGCCCAAGTTAAGGGCCCAGGGCCCCAGGAGTCCAGAGGCGGCTGCCCCACCCCCCAAAGGCAGAGGGCCCGCAACAAGCCTAGGAGGACCAGGCCCCCCCAGACAACCACCAGCATACACCCCGATGTTCCAGCCGCACACCCCGGGAACCAGGGCGCCATCGTGTTTTACAAATAAATTATTATTATTATTATTATTGTTATTATTATTATTATTATTATTATTATTGTTGTTGTTATTATTATTATTAAATGACCAACAGTAACAAAAGGTGCACAAAAAGGTTCCTTTCTTCTTAAGTGTGAACACACCTTTAGTGTGCTGGAGATCAGTGAGCAGAAAAAACGTAAAGTATGCTTGCTAATAAAAATAAGTCTGATTCCCCCAAACTGCAACACAGAAAATATCAGCAAACTTTTTGCATGTAGATCTTAACTGACACTAAATAATTAGAATGAATAAAAAGCTCTAATTTCAGCTCTGTCTGCTTTCTGCTGCAGTGACGCTTGACAATAAATAAATCCACTTCCTCATTTCTTACTGCCATCCCAAAAAAGAACTAAGCAGTTTTTTTCTTTTTCTTTTTACGTACTAAGATGTTCAGATAAACCTGAACAATGACTCAAGGGAAAGATACAGCAACCATTAGAAATACATAAAGTCATGTTGTATTGGCCTCTCGTTATTTTCCTTATAGTCTATAGTGAGTGGATTTATCAGCAGGCCTATCTAAAAATTAGCTAATTATTAAGTTCCTGGGTTAAATTCCTGATGGATGACAATGACGACGTTGTCAACATCACCTCAATCTGCTTTACAATATGTCATTTTTTTATACATGTATTTTTGTTGTTGAATCCTTAAGGGATCAGGTGCTTGTAAGAAACCTGTCTGAGCAAAGTGGTCCAGGCTGGTTTCAGCCGCCCAACATGCTGTAAAAACTCACATGTAGTCTTTCTTCAAAAGCTTCAAAAGCTGTTTCTCATCTTCATTTTTCTTCTGCCCCCACCCCCCCTTCCTTACTGATCCTCTTCTTCTCTGGTGTGTTTCTTTTGCTGGTTGCATGTCAGCTATTCTGCTTAGCACTGCCCAGCCATTTCCAATGGTATTGCTCCGCTTTATGCGTCAAGCAATGAATAGCTAATCTCCCTGTAAAACAGACCAAATTACACATGTAACTGGAGACAGATGAAACTCTACCTTCATCTGCGTATCCATCTTCTGTGTCGGGTATAAATGGGTCTTAAAGATGTCGGCTAGAGCTGTGAAACCTCAACAAGTGTCCAGATCACACACACTGGGTTGTATGGCATGTGCCCGTTTCTTTTTCTCAGCAAGTCACCAAAGTTTACAGAACGATTTCACGCTTCAGCAGATTGAACCCACAAAAGATCAGAGCCTCAGGATTGGATCAATAAAATTTTATTGTGCACAGGAAGATGTCTCAAGACTGTTATATCTGGTCCTTGACAGTAGGCTCATCTGCGGACGTAGGAGAACTGAGTTTAAGGACTGAATGACCGTAGGGCAAAGTTTCAGGTATATGAACAATGTACCAGCAGAAGTGATACAATCCTGATCTGGAATCTCCACCGGGAAACTGCGAGCGACAACAGGAGATAATGTAAGAAGAACTAGAGGGTTAATAGCACCAGGTAATTATGATTCGGGCAGAGCACTCCAAGAGCTCCAGTATTTCCTTCTATTCCTCCAAAAGGGAAATAAGCTTGGTCCAGAATCCATATCCAATCCGTAAAATAACACGAAGGTCAAAGTCCAAGAGGGCCGCACAAAAAATAAAACAAAACGTTATCAGGCTGAAGCAGACAGATGAGAAGGGCTGGAAACTTACAGGAGTAAATACTGATTATCTGGCAGTAAGCAGCAGAGACTCCTGCTTATCAAGGGAGCAACACAGGTGGAAAGCATTAACAATCAGGGTAAAGCAATCAGAGTCAGAGGTAAGATGCCTTCAGAGGCAGCTGGGAAATCCCATCTCCAACATAAAACTGTAACAGAAAGATGTCTCATAAGCAAAGACCTTGATGAGCAGTTTGATTAATCTGAATCAGGTGTGCTGGAGTTGGAAACCTCCAAAACATGCAGGGCAGGTGTCCCCATAGGCCAGGATGGAAAAAGACTGAATTAAATAATAAGGAATTCAAGAAAATAATCATGATAAAATAAAAATTAACGTGAAGTTGAGCTTCAGCACACAAATGTATGAATGATAAGCCAACAGTTTATTTAAATTTCCAAGTAACTGATGAAACTTACAAGCTGTCTCCATCCTCTCTGTGATGTTATTTGTACTAACATGGTTGTTGCCACTGCAGACAACAGTTCTGTTCTCAGTGAAAACGGTGATGTTGAAATTGTGGAATGACTTCTGAGGTGGTCTGCAGCCGTCTTCATCACAGACGGACCACAGCAAGTTGTGCTGGATGGAGCAGTTTACTGTGACGCTGCAGGATCCCTCAGTCAGGTTGGAGTGGTGCTCTGACGTCATCATCATCACTGGTATGGGAACCATGTCTGCAACAGCCAAACAATCAGATACAATCATGATATAATGGCGCCCTCCTCTGGCTGCCAGCTGTAAACACAAGACAGTCATCAGACGTTCAGATGTGTGTTTTATGTTTCATTTAAGATATGTGAGGAAATGAGAATTGACTACTTTTAAAGTTGCAGTGTAAAAAATCATCCTTTTGTAATGTCTTGTAAAGACAGCAAAGATTTATTAGCACTTTCTACCAGGTCAATACTCAGTACAGACATATAAATAGAGAAGATCAATGTATAGTACAGGCTAAATACAAAGTACTGCAAAAGGACCCACCTTGAATGAAGACTTGATATGTCTCAGATACTGAATGATAAACCACTTTATAGATACTGGTGTTGTTGTCAGTCAACATTTTTATACAAAGGTAAAAGTTTCTGCGACCAGGCCGTGTTTTCTCTTTATAGCTGGGATTGATGCCTCTCTCAGTATGAATAACTTTACCAGAGAATTCCCATTTACCACCAGAACCAAGAATTCAGAGTAAACATATGGAAATAGGTGATAGAAGGAGAGTGGACAAAGAGCTCAATTTTTAATTTATTTTACATTAAATTAGTGGCATCGCCTTAAGCAAACGTCAGAAAAACTACACTGAATGCTTGCTTAAAAAATCATTAAAATATTCACTTTGTGTCAGTTTTTATTTTCTTGTTTTTTTTTCGAGTTGATCAGGATGGGGAACATATTCCTTTGGATTTTACGTAACGCAACTTACTTTTTTAAATTTAGTTAATGGTCAAAAATGAATAAATGCACAGATTTCATTTAACAAAATAATTCATGCGACGGTGTTACAGTAATTTATGTATTTTTTTGTAATGAAAATTAAATTAAAGCACATTAACTTGTTCAGGCATCTAATATGCAAAAATGATCAATTAATTATAATTGGTTTTTGATTATTATTGATCTTATCTGTAAAAGTCCAGCAGCTCAGAAAAGAAACATTTTTTGGACGCTCATCGTTATAATCTTAACAAGTGTGGAATAGGAACGCATGGCGTGTTAAATAGTGCAGCAAACCATGAATCTACCCAGAACAACACCACCAGGTGCCAAACTCAGGAAACGAAAGAGATGACCCAAACCCAAATTTGTTTAATGTTGCAAAAAAAATATCTAGTTTACTCGGTCAAATGCTTTTTCTGTATCTAAAGTAATGTCTGTGGATTCCAGATTATGTAGGGTAGAATAATCTGTTATGTTACCTGCACATATTAGTAGAGGAATGTCTACCTTTAATAAAGCCTGTTTGATCAGGATGTATTATTATCTGGGTTATTTTTTCTATCCTTCTGGCCAGAGCTTTGCTGATTATTTTATTATCTACCTTTAATAATGATATTTAGATGGTAACTGTAAGGAAGTTTGGGGCATTTTCCTGGTTTTAATAGTAGAGTAATAATAAGTTAATATTTGAAGGTATTTTTTTGTTTTCCTTTATTTCTAATATCATATTTTAGAAAGGGGGTGCCAGCGTTGTCCAGAATTTATTGTGGAATTCTACTGGATAACCATCTAGACCTGGGGCTTTATTTTTGGGCATATGCTGGAAAGCTTCATAGAGTTCACCAAATAAAAGAGAATGAATCCAAGGCCATTTTGTTTTAATGTTTTAACTTTGAAAGGTTGATGGTACTAAGAAATTGATCATTATTCCCATCTGTTGTGTTTAGTTGTGATTTAAATAAAGTTTTATAGAGTTTTCTTAAAGTGTTATTTATCTTGTCTGGGTCATGGCTGATATTTCCTTCTGGATCTGTTTTGTATAACAAGCTCAGTAATCATGTGGAAACTGGGCTGTTGAAAGGAAATCTATTGTTGAGTTTAAGCCTGTCATGATAACACATTTTGCTGTGAGATTAATTTTCTCAGAAATTAAAGTGACAGAGGTGTTCTTTCTATTTATTTTTAGCTGTGATTTTATTTAACCGATTTTAAGCTCATTTATTGTTTTGGATTGCGTGAATCTCTTTTTGACATATATGCCACTTGTTCTGATTTAGATTTTTGATGTTTTTGATGTGATGTCTGTCCAATGTGTGTGTTCTGGCTGCAAAATCAATTTCCCTCTGGGGACAATAAAGGATTTGAATTGAATTGAATTGAATTGAATTGAATTGAATTGAATTGAATTGAATTGAATTGAATTGAATTGAAAAGTGATAACATTGTGCGAAGTGATAATGTCATTTTGAGACCATTTCCAACTACAATGCCATTATAATGCACGTACACCATATCAAAGATCAATAAACTTTCATTTCTAAAGAACATTTTACACTGGAACTAGAAGAATTTTTAAGTAACAAACAAAACAATAAATAAAATGGACTCTCAGTCTCATTAACAATGAATGCAAACCAAATACAACCAAAAACAATAAGAATGATAGATAATAAATCTCTGTTCTGTAAATAATAAATAAATAAATAAATAAATATAAAATTAAACATGGGGCTAAGACAGGGAAAATCTGTAAAAATGCCAGTTAGTACCATTGTGTTAAAAAAAAAATAGAAAAAATATACTGTGCATTGTCGCTGTTTGTGAAGCTGAAATATTTCCCCTCATTACTGCATGTCAGACTGATCTATGAGCAGTGAATGATCCGCTCGCTGCTGCGACGCAGCGCTGGGTCTATTTCACATATGCCAGGACACCAACCCAAAAGTAATGTGGCCCACTGGGAATCCTACCGAATCTCTTGATTAGCTGCCATTGCTCTTGATGTATATTTCAGTTTGAGAAATCGGAGGTTTAGCACAAGAGCATGAGAAGCCACTCAAATGCCTGAGTCTCACAGCCAATGCATGAGAGCTGGCAGCCCTGTAAAACAAATGTGGCACACTGGCTCGTATAGGTGAAGTGCTTCACGACGGTCTCTTGCTGCAACATGTTGCTGTCAAGTATGACATGAGAGAGATCACTCCGCAAGAAACAAGAGAGTTCAGTCGAGATACTCCATAGTGAAACCTATTGTCATGCGCAGTCTATGGTGAAGTAAGATAGAAACTCACAACTAATAAACTCATTGTTATAATTTTTTCGTAATTATTGCTTACCATGACAGGCCTAGTTGAGTTTGATAAATGAGTCTCCTGTAAAAGGACAATGTCTGCCTTCATTTCCTACTGCCAAAAGAAAAAAATTTAATCTCTTTTCTCTTGTGCCAGCTCCACACACATTCCATGTGACTAACTTCAGTGTTTTCATCATCTGGCAACAGATATGAGGGCTACATGCATATTACTGAAGCATGTGTCTGTGTGCATCCCACTGCTTCTTCTCGTGTATGTGTGTCTGCTAGAGTGTGTAACATGGATCTGTCTTTTAAATGTCTGCATGTGTGCTTGTGTTGTTCCCTTATTCATTGTGTATGTGTGTTTGTAAGAATCATGCAAAGTGCTGAAGTGTGTCAACAAGCTGGACCTTATGTTGGAGCGTGTGCGTGCGCCTTGGTTTGGATTATATAATGACATGTGGGATTACTGTTAATCGTGAAAGGATCAGAACAAAGAAGAGTGAAAAGAATAACAGTGACAAAGGGAAAACACATCTATGTTGAGAGCAGTGTAGTGGAGACAGGCAGTGAATTTACTGTTAACTAAATGATCTTTTATGGCAGTTTTATACATTGACACCATTTAGTGAGTATATAGGATGATTAAAGCACATACCAACACATCACTAGAGACATGGAGTGATTTTGGGTCATGGCACAGCTGTCCGTTGATAAATCAATTAATTATCCACCATGATGGATTTCCTCCTGATAGGAAACAGGACTCTTCGCCGATCAAGGATGTCACTCGGATATTGATGGTTTACACTGAAGTTCGTCCCCTTCAGTTCGCGGCCCTGGTTCATCACCTGCTCCTTCTGTTTGAAGTTGATGAACTGCGCTACAATGGGTCTTGGTCTGGTGGCCCCAGGTTTCCTCCCACCCAGACGATGGACTCTGTGAAATGATTTTTTTCACTGTTTCCTCCAGAAGCTTCAGGTGAGTTTGGATGAAGTTTTTCACCTTGGTCTTGAGCTCCTCCTCTGTCTGCTCTGGAATCCCTGCAAATACCGGATTCTCCCTCATGCTCCATGGCTGCAGATCGATCACTGTTTACTTTATCTTCTTATTTTCCTCAGAGAGTCAGGTCAACCCCTCTGTGAGGGATGTTACTGACTCTATGAGGCTTGTGTTCTCTGCAGCCAGGGTTTCTACCTGTTTATGGATGAATTTCAGCGATTTGTGTAACACCTGGAACTCTTTGTGTAGAATCTCCACTCCCACCCCCACACATCTGAACTGCTTAGTATAATATCTATAGAGATAAAAACACCCATTTAGTCATTCCCCAGTGGAGAAATAGCTCCAGGTGAATCCTCATTTTGCTTCCTCTTGGCCTTGGATGAGGTGAATGTTTGGTTTGGCTTTGCCATGACGATTCTGTCATAGCACCAATCTATAAAATCTGTCAGGCTGGCCAAATCCTTCCAGCTTTGCTCCAGAGTGTACCTTAAAAGACACTATTTTACTACTTTCAAGAATATTTCGATTATACTGGTGAAAACAACACTGAACGAATGAATAAATGTTCGAGTGCGTCTGGTTTGTATCTGCCGTCTCACCGGAAATATGTCATCTACAGCATGAGCATCACTCACCTCAGACAATGCTATTATTGACTTTTGTTTACTTTTATAATAGAGTTTAATGTTAGCATAAAGCTTCGGAGACCTTTATTCATATAGCATCTGATTGATTCAAAGACAGAAATGTCTCCTACAGCACAGAAATAAATCCCAACACAGTTACATCAGTGAAGAACTGATGACATGTGAACCAATGGAAATATATTTATAATAATATAACATTAATAATTTTACTTGACTTTTTACATAATCTTTCGACTTAACAGTTAAACCTGAAATCCTTAAGTTTCCTTTTTTTCTAACAAAAAATTTATATGTGCCACTTTTTTCCACTCGAGCCCCTGCCTACTAGTGATGTTACATCTGACACAAAAGCCCCAAAGCCTGCATCAAGTAAAGGGAGCCTGTCCAAACGAAGCCTGCAGCGAGTCCAGTATGATGTTCCTGAATATCATGTGACCAAAGACAAATGACTGCCTCGTGATTCAGGCTACTGAAAAAGCATCAGAAAAATGCAAGAAATGCTCTGTGTACATCGACGGTGACGTGACAGGCAGCACTGACGAAAGCAAAAGACAGCAGCTTGCAAATATTTTTATATTATATATTCCAATAAGGTATAACTTTAATCTGCTGAAAGGATGGATGGATGGATGGATGGATGGATGGATGGATGGATGGATGGATGGATGGATGATAGATAGATAGATAGATAGATAGATAGATAGATAGATAGATAGATAGATAGATAGATAGATAGATAGATGACTTTATTAATATATTTTAATATATTTATTGATTAACTTACCATAAAGTTGTATCATTATGTTCATCCACTGGTATGTAGTTTACATATTGACAGGTGGACTGCTGGACACCAAATGACCAGCAGATGTCAGTATCACCAAATGAGCTGTTAAATGGGGCCTCGGTTAATGACACTTCTGGCGATGCAATTGGCCAGAAAGACTTAACACATTCACAGAGCTTCATTTCACCATTACTACTGTCTACCCCACACCATCAAAACATTTTCTAGATCTGCCTCTGGTTTTTGACCTTGTTTAATTCAACATTGTTAAAGTTGCAGCAGAGGTAATAAAACATTTATATGTATTGTTCCTCATTGTCCTGAGTGTTTCAGATAGTTGTAAGAACCATCTCTGTCCAGTCTGTTTCCATTTTATTAAAAGGTTGTAAAAGTTATAAAACAACCAGATGTGACGACTGTACATGTTAATCTGATAGAAAGCTGAATAAATTCTGATAAAACTTCTGGGGTCTGAAAACAAAGTCACCTTGAACTTTTAAGTTCCTTTTCAGGTATGTGATAATATGTTCATGTTTAGTTCAGAGGTTTGTAAAACAGACATGCAGTGACATAAATACATGTCATGTTTATTTTCAGTAAGGCATGATTCCCAGAAACTAGCATATTTTTAACTTGGTTTATCTTAAGATAGAAAAATAAACTGTAAGCTTAACAAGATGTTTGACCATTTATTAATTTAGTTTGAACTGAGGCATAATGTTTATAGTGCAGTTACAGAAAGTGACCTAGGCTTTTTCTCTAGCTTCATTTCATACAGACTATTCTCACCATGTTTGGGTGAGCTTTATAAAATTAGACCCCAATAAACTTTCTTAGGTTTTCAATGCTTAATTATAGATTGATTTATTAAGTGACAGTTGTTGCGTGTGGAAACGCAAAAAAAAAAAAAAAAAAATGCATCCCAACCCGCTCTGACCCGACCAGCACCTGTGTAACTGGGGCTTAAGTTACCATAGCAACCTATGAAGACAAACTGCTGATGTCTAAAGTTGACAGTTACCTGAAAAATCCACTTTAGACAGTCTCTCCAATCAATCTGATTAGAAAAAGGAATCTTTGTCTGGTGAAGTTTTGAATAGATAAAACCTCACAGTTAAATACAACGAGTCAATGCTCAAGATTTACAGCACTGCATCAGAAAAAGAGAATCAATTTCGATAATTAAAACTTTGAGCGGTTTAAATTCATCTACATATTTATTCCAAAAGTTGTGGTGTTGAATTGGAATAAATGATGTTTCTGCTGTTTTTCATTTTACTTGTGTTTGTAAAAAAATAAATAAATAAATAAAAAAAAAAATACGAGTGAAAGGAAGAAAATAGAACACAAAGAACAAACAGGCAGGGAGGGAATTGTTGGACATGGAAATAATGCATAACCTTAGAGAGACTCTAAAGTTGCCAGGTCCAGCTAAAAATCTGTTGTTTGGAATTTTTATAAGTTGATCTGGATCTGGTTTGAAAAGAGATCCAAATCAGATCATGAAAGGATCTTGTAGACTCTGTCTGCTCATTGGTGAATTGAGTCCTCTACATCATGGTTACCAACCAGCTTGTGTCCCACAACATCAAATTGAAAATGATCAAGTTTAGAGAAATATGAGTTTTATTTACAAAAACATTATACACGTACATATCAAAGAAAACAACAGCTGGGAAGTTGGGCTGCAGCAGGATGAGTAAACCTGCTGGATTTTACCTTCAAAGATGCAGCCAGTGCAGCACATAAAGTCTCTTGTACTGTCAGAGGGAATGTAGAGGGGGTGTAAGAAAACACACTCATATCAAACCCAGAGCAGCAGCGCTCAAGAATGGCAGAATTATATATAAGAAAACAATAACCTGATTTAATAAACACTTTCAGAGAAGTTTACATGTTTTTTCCAGATGTTCTGGAGTTGGACTCGGGTGTGTTTGTAAAACAGAAACAACACTGATTAAAACAGTTTGCTCTATAGTTCATCTCCAGTCTAAAAAGCACAGCTTCAAATACAGAGTTAAATGAACGTGTCTGCTGAGATGCAGTAGATTTTAAAGGCAGACCTGGTGAAGGTGAATTTATTGAGCTCTGCGACCAAACAATGTGTCCAGTGTTTCTTCTGAGCTTCTGTTTTGTTGATGACCTCTCCTTAAACAGCTGGAAAACAGAAAAATAAAGTACAACTATGTCAGAGACTGTTTGTGTATTGTAGCTAATAATAAACTGCAGCAGTTCTTATTAAAATGGTCTCCTTCATACATACTGTTTTATCACTCGAAGTGAATTAAATTTAGTTGTTAAACAAAAGCAAAAAACAGATAAATAGTTGCTGCAGAGTTTTTTTTTTATCTATAAAACTGGATTTAAATAGTTGCAGTCAAACTTGTTAAATTGGTCATCATAATAACACGATCATGTGAAATTTTTATAAGAAATTCAAACTTAGTTTAATTAGTACAGATAAATAATGCAGTGGGAAATGTTGGGACATTTAACAGATGACAGATTGATAAGCTCATCCTGAGGAAAACTACATCATTGTTGTTAAATTATAGGTTTAAATATGAGGGTTTGAGGTCATTTAAGAGACAATGGCTTAGAGGAACACATCATGTGCATCATGTAAAGACTCAACAACACTTTTCTAATATGTCTTGGATTCTTGCTGTGAGGCCAGTTGCAGATCAACAGGGGGGGAAACAGACCCCTGACTTTAAGTCTTATCAGTAACAATAAAAAAATATTATGCAGATCCCATGATGGAGGGAACATTGTAAAACTATTTGATAATATTTGATAATAGTCTATATTATTTTTTTTAGATAATATCAAAATGAAAAGATGATCATTGAGGAACCTACATGTCATCAATATCCACTTCAGAGAGAAAAATTTAGATGTTTGTGAGAAGTTTTCCTGCAGCACAATAATGGTCACCTTCAGTTTTTCTAAAACAAGTAGCTCATATCCGTACTGTACAGTAATTTAAATTCTATTTGTTGGAATTTTTCTTTTTAGGAATCTTTGTTTTTATTTGGGCCTAAACTGTTCTTCATCTTCTAAGAAGTAAATAGCTTTGAAGTATTTTAATAAACATTTTATTTACTTAATTTTAAATATATACAGTAAGGGATTTTCATCTATGACATTGAACACTTCAGTGCCACCCTGGCTAGACCTCTTGACAGTCCTTTGCCCCCATGTAAAATTTTCTAGATCCACCACTGTGTGACTCAATCTCTTCCCCGAGATGAACTAGAAATTAAATTCTTACTGACATGTATTGCCTTCTTCATTGTTTTTCTCTGTAAAAAGAGAATAGTTTAACCAACTTAATTTTTTTTCGTTGTGTAACAAATAACTTAATTAAGTTCATCCAATTTGTCACAACAAAGTGAGGACTGGACACCAAAGACCAGATATTTTCTGTTATATCTTTTAGCAGGTATAATAGCAACTGGGATGAACTGAACCTTTAAACAAAAAATACATAATTTTGCAATAAATTTTCAGACCTGTTGTAAGAAGAAATGTTTTGTGTCTGTAGAATAACAACTATTGATTGTTTCAAGAACAATTAAATATTAGCCTCCAGGTCTTCAGACCCAAACGTTTCCTAAACATAAACATAACACAGGCAGTGAAGCACATAACACAAATTTATAGGGTAGCAAACATTAAAGGTTAAATTTCTGTTGATTATGCATTTCCCATGAATCTTTGCTGTATTTGCACAACTGCAGGGATTGTCTGAGTAGGTCTAAATGTCAAGTTGAACTAATTTAATAAACTAACTTTGATAAACTTAACTTAACCACTTGTTACAAATGAAAGTAATACAATTAAAAAGGTTAAAATATTCTTGACTGCAGGTCAAATGAATGTACAAAAGTAAGTTTTTATGAGTAACCAAATAGAATTAAATGATATTCATATGAAAATGTGTTTTAGACCAACTACAACTAAAATATTTTTTAGTGTGGGTGGAAAGTGACAGCAGACGTTTCTGTTGCATTTAAGGTCTCATCTTCTTCCAAAAACTATCCCCTTAATTTATCATTTTAGCTTTACTTTAAAATGTTTTGTATCACAAGAAAGAAGCTAATATTAATCTCATAAAGTAGAATGTTGTTAGATGAATAATCACCAAGTTGGAAAATTGGGTATTTTTTCTATGAAAGCACACTGTAGTGTACTGGTTAGAAAAAGTCAATATTTAAATTTTATTTTTTTTCTTTTGTTTTTTTTAATGGTTTGTTCTGTCTGGGTTTGTGTGTTCTGTTTTCAAGTAAATTGAAAATAAATAAAATATCCAGGTAATACTGAATGTAGAGAAGAGCTGAAAGTATTGCTCTTTTATTAAAAACCAGAATTAAAAGGAATTTATATATTATTTCTTCCTACTACAAAAGAGTTGTTTTGGTTTATTTTGTACATCTCCAGACATTTATCTCTCTATTTTTACCCTTTACCCTGCTTTCTAATTGTTTCTATTGCTGTCCATCCTATTCCATGTGTTTGAATATCATCGTCTGTACCTGTACATCACTAGTAAAAGTTCTCAGTTATACTATACAAATGTGCTTGACATATATATATATATATATATATATATATATATATATATATATATATATATATATATATATATATATATATATATATATATATACATATATATATATACATATCTATATTGGATGCTAATATTCAAATGGAGTCCAAGCTGTGTCTGATCTTTGGCAAACCAGCATGTCTAACATGGTAAACACAGCCTCCTTACAAGCTTCACCTTGAAGTTAAAAAAAAAAAAAAAAAAAAAAAACAAATTAAGCAAAAGAAAAAGTTTATTCTTTTGTTTTTCTGATTTCAGTCTTCATCTTCTTGTTTTGGTTAGCATTGATTATCTTTCTTCTTGTGGCTTTATATTTCTTTTCTTTATCAGTAGTCTTTATTGTTCATGTTGGTTATTTTGTGCAACAAGTAAATCTATGTAACAAAGCAATAACTGTAATGGTTCATATATCGTATACTCACACCACTGGTCAAGATCTCTGAGTTTGAGATGTCACGTTAACATAATCCAGTTCTCGTTGACCTGAAACAATACTATACTAGTTAACTATAAAGTTAACAAAAGTTATAGCATAATTTAAAAAAAGTGTCTGGTTTATATCAAACAAAGTTTATACTGCACCATTTGCAGAGTTTTCAGAGCTTCTGATTCTTTCATAGATAGAAATGTCTCCTGTAGGTCAGAAAATAATCCCAACACAGTTACTTTGGTCACCTCATGTCTGTCATTCTGACTTCTACTAAAGTATTTTATTTAAATAAAGTTTGTATTAAAGCCTGTCTGGCCCTGAGATGCCACCCAAAATTTACATAATCAAATTTTATCAAATCTCCAGTGTGAACTGACCTTAACATCTAGAGAATCTCAGATGTCCAAGTGCAAGTGAATGCAGCACATAATGTACTCAGAGAATACCTCCTGCTCCTTCATAACGTACGTGTTAGCACAGATACAAACTACTGCTACTAGGAGTATGAAACATGGTAGGAAAAGGTCGTCCAGTGTAAGAATGACTATAAATACGCAGGTATGAAGGCTTCATTACATTTAATGACAGGAAATATCACCAAAGACTAAATAACTTAAAACAAACCCTGTAACTATGACATATACATGGAAACAGTGCTGGGGTAGCTAACATCAGGAAGCTAAAGTTAGAAAATGCTTGTGGGGATCATGAACCAGACCAGCAGGTCGAGAAAACTCAGCTGTAAACAGCTGCACATCTGGCTGCAGGTGATTAAAGCAGCTCAGAGTCACCATGTCAGCACATTTTATCAGTAAAGTTTTACATCAATACATCCATATTCTAGATAAAAATACAGCTTCTATACAGTATTTCTGCTAACTGTGTTTCAGATAGTTGTAAGAATCTTCAGAACAAGATGAAAGACTGGATAATAACATGTCTGTTTCCATTTTATGAAGAGGATGTAAAAGTCATAAAACAACCAGATGTGACGACTGTCTCAAGTTAAGCTGATCAGAAAGTTGAATAAACTTCTGAGTGGACTCAAGTAATATATTTCCATGTAATTAATGAAGTCCTAGAGGTTAAATTCAAACTATCCCAGATTATCCAAGTAAAAAGTGGTTGATAATAATAATTGTTAAAAGATCAAGATGAAAGACTGACCGTGGAGGAGAGAGGAGTAAACTTGCTGCTGATTTTCATACTGGTGGATCGTCTGCTCTTCAGCAACACCTTTTCTCACAAAAAAAGAAAAAAATGTTATTAGCTTGGTTTAAGATGTGGAGCTGCTGTTAATCTATTAAGTAGTTTTTGTATCTAAACAAGCTAAAATCAGAAGAAAAGGCCTCACCTTTAGACCTTCTGTACCAACAAAGTAAGATCAGTAAAATAAACACGATTCCACCAACTGGTCCAACGATCAGCAGCAGAGGAAATGAAGTGTTTTCAGGTCTGGACACAGCGGCTGTGAATATCATGATGGACAGATATTAATACATTTTACTAGATTTTCTTGAAGTGACATCAATCAAATGCAATCACTGTTTGAGCATCATGTTTATTTTCATACACAAGTAAACACATTACAACACATTAACACTGTAAACATGTCAGAATAAAGACATTATTTTATTTATTATTATTATTATTATTATTATTATTATTATTATTATTATCATAGTTATTCATGAATTCATTAATCACAATGATATGTAAAGAAAAGTCAGTGGATATTAAGTTAAGTCAGAGATCAGCTGGTGTAGTGATTGAGGAAAAAAACTTATGAGTGGAAAGATTCTTCTTTTGGATTAAAGATTTACTTTAAAACACACATTCTTGTGTATGTACACAGTGGCGAAGACAAGCTTTTTTCAGTTTTTTAAGATACGCTGCTGCCCTTAAATTAAAAATGAGCTGAATGATATCAACATATCAACATCTGATGTATACTTTGTTATGTTGTGAATAAAATAATAGTTCAGTGGATTTGCAAATAATTGCATTCTGTGTTTATTTACATCTTACACAGTCATACAACTGTTTGGGAGTTGTTCCTTGTGTTTTTGTAGTTAAACTGTAGCTTACTCACATTTTACAGCCATCCAACTCTGTAGAGATTCATTTCCTGAGTGCAGACACTTGTAGAGGCCTTCATCAGACTTTGACACACCTGTCATGATCATCTCCCCTCTGGTATCGTTTTGCATGAGTTGGCCATTTTTATAGAAAAGCACATTGGAAAGAATATTTTTTATCCTCGACGTGCAGCCAAGAGTAACGGACTCTCCCTCAGTCACAGGCTGGACAGGACTCAGCAGAATAACACCATCAGCTGTAAAACAGACGTAGAGATGAAACATTCACCTGAGTGTTGTGTCCATGGATTCATATTTGTATGTTTTCAATCCTCTTTATTAGCGGGTGCTTTTCTTAAATGTATATATTCTGTACAGGACTGAATGAAAATGAGTAATAAGAAAACATAAACAGTTCTACCTATTAGCAAATTAATTTCTCCACAGATTACCTGCGCATTAAAAAGAGCATATTATTTAGATAGGAATGACTAGAGATGTTAATTCTGTTCATTTTCTTTTAGCAAATTCAAACCACTTAACAGCTTAAAGTAAAAACTGGATGATAATACTATTTATCTAATTAGTATACATTATCCAGTATTCTCTAATGATGATTTTTAAGTTCCAAACTGCTAAACTGTAATAATAAAAACATGTAATTACAATCAAACTGTCCAGTTATGTTGACTGCGTTGCTCAGTCCTGATCCAGACTCACACCAATACACAGCATTACTGAACAATGTTTTAATAGTACATGTTTGTCCGTTCATTGTCCCCCAGGAAGAACACTGTGAGAGGAAATTGTTAACAAGCCTCATCACTCTCCACTCAGAGGAGTTTCCCTCACAGTTCAGTGAAACAGAGTCAGAACTGAAGTGTTGAACTCTGTCAGGATTCACTGTGAGAGATGCTGCTGGATGAACATCTGTAAAAAAACAATAATGATGATTCAGAAAAAATCCTCTGCAATAAGACAATTAAAGGAAAATTTATATTTTGACAAAAACTTAAGAGTGAAAGTATGAAATGCTGTTAGTGGATAAGATGCTTGGATTAAGCATAGATGGATGGATGGATGGATGGATGGATAAAACCTTAAAAGTGCAGAACCACAGATACCAGTAGGCAAGGTCAGGGTTAATGGAGACAGAAAGCAATAAACAGACATTCAAACTGACCTTCAGACCAGACAAATGTGGGTTTACTGTGATCAGTGGAATAAACACGGTCCACTCTTTCAGCTCTACACACATATCCTGCTGTGTGTGTTTGTCCATGAATGATGTAGGAATCATGTTCAGTCCCAGCAGTGCTACCAGGCAGCAGATCATAACTGTAGCTGTTGTTTAACAGATCAGGAACAGCTTTATACCAGTAGAACCTCCATCCTGCAGACGGAGGTTTAATCTCACATCTCAGAGTTACTGAGGATCCAGGACTCAGCCATGATGGAGACACAGAGAGGACAGGCCGGGGTTTTTCTGTTGAAGAGAGAGTTTGTGTAAATGAACTGACTGGAGTGAGGCAACATTTTTATAGGGTAATAAAAATATGTAAAAAGCCAAAATCAATTTTTATACATTTAAACTCAGTCAAACTAAAAGGAACACAAAGTAAAATTTGAGCATTTAGTTGGAGTCTCAGGGTTGGAACTCACGCAACTTCAGCACTTCAGTCTTTCCTCCACAAACAAGGACTTTCGCATTAAAGCCGAACCTTAATTTATGAGCCAATGCATTAATTACATCTGTAGGAAAACCATGAATTCATTTCTGTCCCTAGTCTGCTAGACCAATGTTTTCAAGGGGTTCCCCAAAGACCAAAGAGGGTCCCAGAGGCTTTGACCAGTCAGAGTCATTGTGAATAAAAATTATGACCATATCCAAGCCGATATGAGTTTAAGGGTGTTCAGTCTATTTTTTGTTTTTTGTTTTTTAAGTCATCTGGACATTTCCCTCACATTCGTTTTATGGACCTAAAAACCCCAAACTTTATAAATTAGATCCCAGAGGGAATAAATGAGATTCATCAGAATTTGTTATACAATATTTTTTCCATATGTACCCTTGGTTAAAAATAAATACATAAATAGAGCTACAACTTGTTTATTCAATCAATTTCCGTCAGTGTTCTGGGGTTTAGTGAAGTCAGTGAGAAGGTGGAACTAGTTCATTAATTTATTCCTATCCTGGTAACCTTGATTTTTCCGGAAACCTTTAATCAGTGAAACAAGTCTGAAAAACACCATAGAGCAGAACATTTGTCCCTTTTTAAAAATAAACAAATACCCTTGATAACTTTCTTTTACAACTTTTTTTTGTTTTTAAATAAACATATTCTGTGGAGTTTTCAATCCGCCCCAATGGTTATAACTTTACACAATGTAGAATCTGGACAGAACACACAGCAAACATGACTGACCTGTTACTGACAGTCTGATGGCTTCACTCCACTTTGTTAAAGAATATGAGTCATCTCTGCGTTTACACTGACACTGGTAGTCTCCACTGCTGAGCTCAGAAACAGTGAAAGTAAACTGTTTACTGGAAATCTGCGGTATAACTGACCCAAGATGTCTCCATACACACATCCACTCAGTGGTTTCTCCTCCCTGGATCTCACATGTCAGAGTGATTTTCTCTCCACTGAAAATCTGAGGCCAGTCAGGTTGTCGTGTTACAACAACCTGGTTGGAAACTGTTTCCATAGATATGAACAGAAAAACACAAACAGAAATATCATCAGAAAATATTACATGTAACTTTCATATAAAATGATTTGTATTTATATAAAATAATTACTCACAGATTATATTAATACTGGCATCATTACTCATATCAGAGTAAAAGGCTGGATCTCCTCTCTCTCCTCTACACCTGTAGATTCCTCCCTGTGACACACTGATGGTTCTGTTTTGTTCATCATTAGTTTTAAAGTCAAACTGAGAAGTGTGTGAGGTTCGTCTGAACCACTGGTATTTCCATCCAGCAGAGTTGTCCACAGAGCAGCTCAGTGTCACGCTGCCTCCTACTGATATGGTTGTTGTTCCTGCTGTCACTTCTGCTCTGGGTTTATCTGTTGTATCGTCCAAAAACACAAACAATTTGCAAAGACATAAAACAGAAAATATCAACAATGTTCAGTTTACATGAATCAACAAAACATGACAGAAATGTGCCACTTTCATTAAAAACATTTTCAAATCATGTTTGGTCCTCAAGTTTCATGATTTCCTAACAAAATGTATAAATACACTTACATTTAAAGTTCATGTAAAGAAAGATGTGCATATGTACAACTTAAAAAATGTTAGTCACAGTAAAATTAGTCATGTTGAAAGAACAGAGGACTTACCCCGAACATTTAAAGAGATCTTATTACTGCATTTTGAATCATGTGAAGTCTTCAGACGACCACAGCACTGATATTCACCTTTAAAACTTATATGTAAAGGTTTTAATCTGTAGCGTGAATATGAGTTGTACTGAATGAATTCTCGACTATCCTTGAGGATTTTGTATTCCCAGTCAGTGTTTGTTCCTTCCTTCATGTCACATATGAAGGTAACAGACTCTCCAGTATAAAAAGTCGACCAGTTAGGATCAATGGTCAGAACAGCTCCTAGAAAACAGCAACAAATGTTTAACACCTGCGTACACTTTGCCAGCCGACACACTGTGTAGATATATACAATGAAATTATCTGATAATCCACAAAAAAGTCAGCTTGTGTCTAACAGTGAGGCAACAGGCTGAGATTCATTTACAAAGAAAATAACTGAAAAACTAAAGTGTGTCACCTTGAGTGTGTCCAGTGCAGAGGAGTGTATACAGCCCTGCAATCCAGGTAGAAACAACAGAAATGAACAAAGGATCAACATTTGCAACCAGAGTTGTTTAAAGTACAACATAAGCACATATAATGGTAAAAAACATTAATTCTAACTCAGATATTTAACTTAAATTACAAAATCCCATCTACAAAACACCCAAATTCTTCATTCAGATTCTCAGACACTGGTGAAAATGACTGATACCTAATTTCATCTGATCCAGTTTCCTTAATATCCATGATTTAAACAGAAGAAGTCCTCATGTCATATTTACAGAATAAATCCAGCACACAGAATAAAATGAGTCCCATCCTCTCAACTAATCCTCACACTTCTGACAAATTCCTTTTACAAAGACAGAAAAATGAAAGTAAACCATGAGAGAAGTCAAGACCAGCAGAGAAACCAAAGTTAAAACATGAGTAGTGTAAATGATAAATGTGGGATTTTTCTAACTTCTCTCTTTGTTAACTTGCTTTAACACAAAGCTTCCTTCCTTTAAACACAGCATGGTTTAGTGTGTGTCTACACTTCCTGTCCTGCTGATCCTGAAACGTGTTGGATTCTTATTTAAAGGTTTCTACGTGATCTCATATAAATACTAGTAAACTTAAAAATGAAGTAACCCAACATCATAACAACCACATTCACCAAAACAATAAAATATAGAAAAACACAAAGTGCAAATCCCAATATAGAAAAAAATAAATAATTCAGTAAATGTGTAAAATGATGATTCATGATGTGACATTGTGGATGTCTAAAGAGCTTCTGTCTGTCACTGTTTCCTGACTGCAACATGAAACTCTTTTCTTTTGCAATATGCTCATTACCTCAGTCAGATGATGGTTCTTATTATCCCTGAGATGACTAAATGTGAGTTCATCCACCAACATGTAAAAATACAAGTACAACTTTCTTCAGTTTGAAGGTTTTGTTAGAAAACAGAAGAAAAGTTTTGGTCCTTACTGTGGGCCTGTACAACTACAGAGTAGAACTGGTGTGTTCGTGATTTAATGATGAAACTTGAAGCTCAGCTCAGATATTTACATCAAGATGCTGGTTCACTGCTTACTAGGATTTATCACCATGGCAACTAATGCTAACACAAATTAGGAAATCAGTAAATGTAAAGGAACTGTCTCCTTATCAAACTGTCTCTTTGAAAGTGAAAAAATAAAAAAGACATCTGTGTGTGTGGACAGCTAGTTTATTTGTCTTAAAGACAAACTACACTGACTTTCACTCAGAAGTGTCTTCATGAGACATCAGAAGGAGACACACGTGTAGTATAAAACAGATTACTCTGAAATCTGTTTCCTCCTGACTTTTAAAGATCTGGAATTAACATTAATGATTTGGTTCATCAAAGTCATCCCTAAACTATAAATTATTTACTTTGCTGATTTTCTCCTAAACTGGATTAAAACTCACCCGGTGGTGTAGAACAGTCATGTTCATGTCCACGTCCATATCATCTTATTTAAAATAAACAGCGAACATCTTTCAGTGTGGAATAAATGATCTGCTGATACTGACAACAACATCATGCTCACTGATAACTGCACAGCTGATGATGATCCACACACTCTTACTAACAGAAAATATCCCCGTTTCTTTGGTTGAAGTCACAGAGATGAACTTTAGTTCTCTTCAGTGTGTCACCACCACAAAGCAGAAACTTTTTACATGGCTTCCCGTTATGGTGAAAATCTGCTTTATTTGTGCAATGACTTCACCCACAGGAAGTGAGGGAGCACGAACTGAACAGAAATAGTGTCCTGAAGCAGAAGTGAGTCTCCCTGAATTCTGAGACTCCAGAACTGCCTCCAGCCATGTGGTATGTGACTTTTATAGAAAGTGGAAATTTAATAATTTACAGTTAAAAGTAGGAACTTATTAAAGCTGCAACACTAATCATCCTGAGTGATCTGATTTCACAATTTATCTTAATCCTGAAAAACATGTATGCTCATTTTTTTATTTGTACATTTCACAAAAAAATATTACACAATAGAACATGTAAAAAAGTTAATAAAAGCTGCTTTTTTCTGCGAAAACTGATTTTATTTAAGGTATAGAATTATCAGAAATATAGTTTATGAAAAATATATTTTAAGAAAGAAAACATAACGTCCACGCAGGTGAAATAAAATAAATGGAGGACGTATCATATCATTCATTTAAAAAATTAAAAAAGTCTTTGAAGCTACAATATAGCAATGGAGAAATTTTCAGTTCTATCTTTAACTGCATTCACACAGTCATATCTGTATTAATTAAAACCGTGTTTCTCAGGCCAGGCCATCAGTGGGCCCTGAGGAGGAGAAATAAGAAACACTGCATCAAAGTGTAACTAACTAATATGTTACCAAGTACCTAAAAGATATGAAATGAGCAGCTTGAGCTTGTCAACAGCAACAATGATTTGGAGAAGATGATCCCTTGCTTCCTTACTCTTTCTAGATATCTGAACCTGATCTATCTTTAAAGATGTGTGCATGGCTGACTGATGACTAGTAGATTTTACAGCTGTTTCACTAGTAAACACCATGAATATTAACAAATTATATAAAATAAAGGCAAACAATATCTAAATCATATAGGCTGCTGTTATCAACATGTTTCATTCTTCAGCTTCACTAGGGAGGTCCAGGACCTCCTTACTATAAAGACCCCCAGTCTGAATTGGCTGCATCAAGTGGGGCCAGAATGTGCCAACCTTTGGAAAGTAACGGGAGCCGACTAGTCCAAACCATGACTTCAGATATGGTGAGTAGTTGAATTTTCTGAATGTTGGGGAAAGTTTGAAGAGTTTAAGAAAGAAAGTTTAAGTTTGATGAGAATATGGATGGATGTCAGAAATTGGTGGATGAACTGGAGAAGAAATGTAGTGAGAATGTGAAGGAAAGAAATGAGGTTTGGTTGAAGTGAAAGATTGGTTGATGGTTGCTAAAGTTAGAGAAGGGGGCAGAAAAAGAAAGAAATTAGAGAAAATGAAAAGAGAAGCACTGGGTTTGCAGACTGCTGCACCAGTAATGTTCTGGAAGATCCAGAGGACATAAATGCTGTGGCAGGAGTAAGAAGACCCCCTGGTATATGGGGGTATTTTTCTATCTTTAATCAAGAGCGTAATTGTTTGCTTTGAAACAAGATTTCTGGTTTCCACTCTCAAATATCATCTTGCTCTCTCTCAAAACTCTGATCTCACACTCAGAAAGTTCCCTCTTGCTTTCAAATATATTGTTCTTCCTTTCAAAACTCTGCGCTCAGACTTGGTCTTTTTCCTTCACACTCAGACACTTTCTCTGCTCTCTCAAAACTTCTACTCTTGGATATTTTTTCCTCTTTCTTGGTTTGCTGAAAGAGCTTTCTGTCAAACCTTCTCCAGCCAATAAAATATAGCAAATAGTCCTCACCTTCTTCAGGGTGCACTTGTTTTACTTGACAAAGTGACTCCACACTCTTAACCCAGAATTTGTTTGAACATAAACTTTTTAGTAATGACTAATTATCATTTTATATTTTGTACAAACAGTGTCTCATTAATAAAGCAAATAAATAGTTTCTAATAGTTTTCTACATTGTGCAGTGTAATAATAATGATTGGCCAAGAAAACTCAACATGTTACGTTTCTGTCAGAAGGGGCGGGGTTATAAAAACTCAACATATCTGGCCCAATCAGTTAACGACATCACTAGTTTGTTACACACCCCCACCCTATGAAGCAGGGGGCAGGCCCACTCTAGGGTCACTCTTGTATCCACAGCTGTAAGGTCTTAGATCTGACTGAACTACTAGGTGGCCAAGATGGGGTGACAACTTCCCCCACTGACAGGCTAGGGTTGAACCCACAACCTCACAAAGTGGAGATAGGATGGTTTTTATAGATGGCAAGAAGGTCACAGAGTGTAAGGTAAACACCACTAATGGATGGCGAATATAGTGATGAAGAGAGAAGCACTGGATTTGCAGACTGCTGCACCAGTAATGGTTCTGGAAGATCACAAGGACATAAATGCTGCGGCAGGAGTAAGAACACCCCATGGTGATGGTCAACAGCAACAGAATCAGAATGTCAAACTAGTTTTAGGTCCCACAGCAGGGCCTCAACCATGTCCAGCATTTCATGGTCCTGGAGTTTGGACTTCAGGAGATTCCTGTGTGAGAGTTCTCTCCACACTCCCTCATCACTCACTAGTGATGAACCTGCAGGGGTGACATATTCTTTGATCCCTTTTCCAAATCCAAACCCAGGTGATGTGGGTCAAAGACACATGTATGTGTACAGAGCCTGGACCGATGCTGATATAATGCAGGCAACTCAGGGAATTCTAAAACCCTGGGAAGATATTGAAAGTTAAATAGATAATGTGAAAGGACTGCAACAGAGTTTCAGGTTGAATAGTGTTGAGCTTGAGAGAGTGTTGAGAAGTTTTTTGGGTCCTCAGTGGCATGCTGTGTCTGGAGACTGGAACCTGTTGGATGATTATAATGATGATGGATGATGTCACTTTGAACCAGAGGAGAGATGCCTTATTTGAAAGAATAAGAACAAAATATCAGAGACAGCTGACTGAACTAATATCAATAAATGCACCTAGAAAGATGATGAAGCAGAAATAGACTACATGAAGAGACTGACACAAATATTTTACATTAATAGTGGACTGGTTAGACCAGAACCCTTGATGGAAAAAAATCTTATAGATTGATTATTGATGATATTGTGATAAATCTGTGAGAGACACAGCTAGTTATTCATGATTGTGATGAGAACTGTTTTACATGACACTGTATTCTTTAGTGCCCCTGGGAGTGAACACAGTTCTAAAACACACCAAAGAACTTTATTGCCTTCTGCTGTGGTTGGTCAACGTGAAGCCTGACTATGGAGTCCTGCATTAGTGGATGTGATAACTGTTCCCAAGGAGGATGGGCTATATAAGGATGTGTCCTGAGACTGGAGTCTAGTTCTAACATTGTCAGCTGGACTGTGTTCAACTTGACTGCTGGCTGTGTTGTGAACTTCTGCAATTGTAGTAAACAGCTGTGTCTTCTCATCGATCTATCCGTGTCCGTCGTTCATTGAGAGAATTTTCCTAACATCCCTCTTGATCCATGTGGTTGCTTGTTAACAGCAGCTAAAAATGCATTCTTCAATGGAGCTCTGCCACATATTAGCTCCAGTGTCACTATGTATATGGTGACTTTCTGAACTGGAGGAATAGATGACTTAATGGAGTATGCTAAACATGCAGAAAGCATTTTTCATAAGTCAAAGAAAAATGGAAAGAACACTGCAGAAAGTTATTATAACAGAGACTGGTGGTGGCAGTGGTGGTGGGGGGTGGGGGGGGGGGACTGTGAACTGCATGAAGAATTGTCTGTGCAAGCTTCATCAAGAGAAACAACTGTATGTGATGCAGGGAAATAAGTCAAAGCAGAACAGAGGCAGAGGACGTAGACGTGGCAGAGGCAGATTTAATGACAGTGATGTATGTTATGTTTGTGGGAATCAGGACATTGGGCAAGATACTGCAGACAAAGGAAAGGACTGGACTTTAGTGATTAACAACAGGTGTGACTAGATTCTGCTGATACTCACAAAAACCTGAACTTGAAGAATGTGAAGAGTTACTTTTGAAGGATTATTCCATCTTGTTGTTTTATATGCATAGACCAGAAGTAGAAATGATGGTTGAAAGATGTAAAGTTTAGTTTCTCAGTGATTCAGGGGCAACACACTCAGTGTTAAGACCACAGAATGTGATCAAACCAATCATAATGACTCAGAGGAAAGTTATGGTGAAATCTGCTAATGGACAGATAACTACAAGCTCGTTTTCTGAGCCTTTGACAATTTCTGATTTGGAAACAGATGAGATGCAAGAGCATCTCTGAAAATCTCATCCTCTTGTCCAGTGAATTTGCTTGGCAGAGCTCTAATGTGTGCATTCCAAATGGGAGTGATCGTCTTAGAAGGAGGACTTTAAATATGCAGATGTGCAGACCAAAATGTGCTGGAAGGGACAGATGTACCACAATATCATTATTCATCCATCCATCAAATATCTATATCACTTTGTCACGTTAAGCCTCGGGGGAAGCTGGAGTCTAACCGAGCATTTAGCAGGTGAGAAGCAGGGTAAACCCTGGACAGGTCACCAGTCCGTCGCAGCCAATATCATCATTCTTTAGACCTAATTTGTAGTGGTCCTAGATCTGTAGTGACAGAGTGGAAAAAGATGGCTGATGATGTGTATTCAGATAGACCTGACCATCTGCACTGCACCATGTATTTTAAACACACACTAGGACCAGATTAAGAATATACAAACCGGTTCACAAGTTCTGGTCCAGCAAAACTGATGTTAAAAAAAAAAAAAAAATGTTATTGGGATGCTTGAGGACAGTGTGCAGTCTCCTGCAAAGTCCCGTCCTATGTTTGTGACTAGGAAAATTTCAATAAAAAGAGCACTTCATTACATGTGCCACTATTTAAAACACAATCCATGAGTGAAAATATTGGCCAGTTTGTTGGTTACCATGACAGAGCAGACATCTGGGAAAACAAGCAAAGTGTGTTTTATAGCCAAAGTGTCCAGGCTTATTGCAGGTGCAGGTACCAGATCTACTCGGGGCCCTGTCATTGCTGACAAAGTCACACTAGATGATTGGGTGAACGTGGGCAAGTTTATTTAGAAGAATGTGGTTAGTCAAAACATGGATATAGTTTTTGTGGGTTTTGCAGTTCTTCTATGCAGGAAACATGGACGACTTCTACAAAGAAATCCATCGTAACCTATTGAAAGCCCATTCTTGCTTTGACATTTGTACCAGCACTATTTCTCCAGTGTTTCTGTTTTTTTTTTTAATGTGAATAAAATTTAAACTGAGAAAAAATGTGCACGTTGTTTATTTCAGTAATTAATTCATTTGTCAGTGCTTTCAATGTTTTAAAAGAAAAACATGAAATTTGCAACTATAGCTCCAATGGTGACTTTTAATGAGGTTTTTTAATTATAAATTGTGAGGTTAAATGTTAAATTTCTCTGGTGGCCTTATACATGAGAGTAACACCCAGTAAAACAGGCCTCACTACTTTTGAAATAATCTACAACAGAGAACACACATACAGATTACCGACGCTGATGCAGTACCAGCCACCAGGTGAATTAACTCTTGCAGACTACATGCTGAAAACTGCGAAAAAAGGTTGTTTCTACTAATGTCATTATTCAGGAAGAAAAGCGATCTGAGCTGATCCCGAGACCAGGAGATTGGATCCTGATTAAAATCATCAAGAAGAAGCATTGGCACTCTCCACGGTGGGATAGTCCATAATAGGCTCAGTGGGTCATTTAGAAGAGTACTAGTTGGCATGATGGCACCAACTGAGGGTGAACGCCAGATGGAAAAGATTTCAATAGTGTGACTTATGTACTTGTATGATTGTAATGCTTACAGGAATCTTAGCAATACACTTCAGGGCTGTGTGGTTGATTAATAAATCACAAAGAGCATCCATGTGTAGTTTCCGTGCTGCTCCAGGTGGGACATTGACACATGGAATGGTGTTGCTACAGCATCCTCAGTCGATCCATTTGCCCTGTAGGGAAACTGGTAAGGGTTGAGGCTTTTGGGGAGTAGTGAGGTGATGTGACCCCGTACCAGTTTCTCAAAGCACTTCATCACTACTGGAGTGAGCGCTACTGGCCGGTAGTCATTGAGGCTGGAGATGTATTGCATCTTAGGCAGGGGGACAATGATGGAAGACTTCGGGCAGGGTGGGATAATGGACTGAGACAGGGACTGGTTGAAGATCCTAGTAATAAGTCCAGCCAGCTGGTCAGCACAGTCCCTCAGCACCCATCCAGGGACACCATCAGGTCTGGTGGCCTTCCATGGGTTCACTACCTGCAGTGTGTGTCTCTCGTCATGCTCTGGACTGCAGGGTGTGGTGTAGTTGCTTTCAGAGAGTCTGCCTTGAATTAGGCAAAGAATTTATTTAGCTCCTCTGCCAGTAATGCACCTCCTTCAGTAGCCCTGATGTTGGCCTTATAGTTTGTGAGGTACTAGACACCCTGTCACACCTGCCTGCTGTTGTTACTTTCCAGGTGTTCCTCAGTCCTTCTCCTGTTGTCCGTTTTAGCTTCTCTGACGCCTCTCTTCAGGTTAGCTCTGGCTGGACTGTACAAGCGCTGTCACCAGACCTGAAGAAGGTGTTCCTTTCTTTAAGCAGCTGCTGTATGTTCTGGGTCATCCAGGGCGTCCTGGGGTACACCTGGATGGTCTTGTCCACTGTGACATTATCTAAGCAGTTTTTGATGCACATAACAGACTGTCTGTGAACACCTCCAGGTCTGGGTGTTTGGAAATGTCCCAGTTAGTTCTGTTGAAGCAGTTCTGCAGCTGCTCAGAGGCATCATCAGGCCAAGTTGCTACAGTCTTTCTGGTTTTGGGAGCTTTTTCCTGGAGGAGGGTGCATGCAGGGATCATAAGCAAAGACATGTGGTCTGACTGGCCAACGTATGCTAGCTACCTTGTCCAGTGTATTAGCTCCTCTGGTGGCACATTTGACGTGCTGGTGGAGCTTAGGGAGCACTTGTTTTAAAGGGGATATAACATGAAAAATCCACCTTTAAAGCCCTTAAATACATGTTTTTGTGCACCATAAGTGTTTATCAATGCAGAAAATTTAAATACATTCTCTCCTGATGCCGTGTATATATCTTTATATTCTTTTTGCGTCATATTTTTCAGTCTGTTTAGTTTTCTCTGATCTCTATTACATTTTCTCATCTATTACATCACAGTATTTGCTGTGGATCTGCTAAATAAGGTCATGGACTTCTGGGTATCCAATCTTAAATTTTTTTTTTTCCCCGAAGCGATTTTGTAGCCCACGTTTAGTTATGCGGAAGTCATAAGTAGACAAGTCAACATGGGCGGTTGCTGAGTGTATCAACTCACACAAATCCTTACATCGCCTACCGGCATCAGAGCCTCTTCGGAGAGCCTGGTTGGATTAAATTTTTCATGGAAATGTACCAACATCAGTGGGGAAAGTCCTTTTTGTTTGCACAAAGCACTTCAAGGATGAGTGCTTCAGCAAACTCTACCAGTATTAAGATGGATTTGCAGAAAGACTGCGTGTGAATGAGGGTTCACTTCCTTCTTTCTATTGAAACTATGGACACAGCAAAGCAGTAAGCTCCAAATAACGCAAAAATTACGTCAAGCTTTATTTTAGACATGCATTTTGTGTGTTGATATGATGTACCGGCCGTTGTTTTGAAAGCATTGTGCGTTCTGCTTCTGTTAGTGCCGTGTGCTAACTTTTAGCTTCCTACCTGATGATATAACTGTACTGTGTGCTTTGAATAAAATGATTTGGCTTTGGTTTTTGCATTTGTGGAACACACCATCCAAATGCATTCAGTGACTTTCTTGATGCTTGGCTTAGTTAACTCCTTAACAATGTTGAGGCCTTGTGTATCTTATTCATATTGTAGTAGAGGGGAAAAAGTAGGGCGCGGGGTGGGGAGACAACAGCTGGTAGAGATGGCATGGGATGATAAAAATACATGGAAGTGTATGGGGAACTTATCAGTGAGGGATAAACAGAAAGGGAGAGAGGAGGACTCGAATATGTAAGGCTGGACGGACGTGTTTTTCTTTGTTGACATTTCTAGTAAACTTGTCAACGAAATGTTTCTCTGCTAATAGATAATCATATCACTGCTATTAAACTACAAATATGGCCGAATGGGGTGGAGTGGAACTCTCCGCGACCTGGAGGGAGGCGGGGCAGGAAATTCCTCATTCACATTTAAAGAGACCGCACGGAAACGAGTCGCTCTGAAGACGTGCCTCAGAACAGGGGTTAACAAGGAGTGTGTGGAGCTAGAATAACTAGGAATTCAGACCAAAGCATTGCAGTTCTCCTTTATATAGACCATAAATTAATGATTTACATGTGAAAAGGAAGGATTTAAAAGCATGATGTGTCCACTTTAAGTTCACATGATTAAAATCCCCTGCTAAGATGTGTGCTGCGTCAGCGTGTCTGTTCTGCTGTTTGCTAA
This sequence comes from Melanotaenia boesemani, assembly GCF_017639745.1. Taxonomy (NCBI): domain Eukaryota; kingdom Metazoa; phylum Chordata; class Actinopteri; order Atheriniformes; family Melanotaeniidae; genus Melanotaenia; species Melanotaenia boesemani. The sequence goes on from NC_055686.1 coordinate 25,650,765, forward strand.
TGCTGCTGTATAGTAGTCCATTAGCCATGTTAGCATTTGCATCAGGCGGAATGAAAATAACTGTCACAAACACCACCGTTAGCTCACTTGGACGATATACAGGCACATTTAACCGTTACAAACTCCAGGTCCACGGAGCATTGATTGTCCACTGTCACAGTGTCAGTACACCAACTGCTGTTTATGTACAATCAGCAAGAGATCAGGTGAGATAGGAAAGTAAATCTCAAACAGACACACACACACACACACAAAGGAAACTACCTTACAAAATAAAACAGGAAACAAGAAAAACTCCATCCAAGAGACTCCATCAAACCTAAACCCAAGAACATGTAAAATACAAGCATAATACCCACATTTCATGAAAGCATAAGGTCAAAATAAAATTAAGAGATTTTGTGATTTTTGTACACATAAATAAACAATATTGTTTTTGCAAGAATATAGTGGATCTGATACCTGCACAGAACTGAAAAGAACAGCTCATATAATACGAAGAATGAAAGAAGTTTGAATTAGAAAATCACATAATGTATGTTTGTTAGATCCTTGATCTAAAACCTGCTGGAGATCCTGAGCTGGTGGTCCCTGGGTGTCAAATTCTCTGGTCTGCTTGTGCTTTGTGTGAATTCACATCCCAATTTCTGCCACAAAGTGGTGACACTAGACCATGATGTTTAAGACAACTGAGGTTCTGCTGGTTCTAAATTTGCACCTTGTTTCAGTGTTGGATTGTTTTAGTGTTAGAGGTTACCGAAATATATTACTTAATACTATTTAAACATGAAGAAAATAATTTATTTTCCAATTTAATCATGAGATCACATTTTAAAGGCCACAATTTATAGCTGACTGGTCTTTTCTCAGCTATGTTTTTATTGAGAATCTCTCCACCTGATCATCAACTGCTTTGACTGTAAGTTTTAAATCTTCCCTTTCAATTTGTCCAAAGAATTAGACTGAAAATCGTTAAGTGGTTTTCACTTCAGCATCTTGACTAATGTCAGAACCTCTTCAGAAACAGTTTCTGTGTACTGTCTCACATATTTTTTTTACGAAAGCTAATCTGGTACGCTATTTTGTGTGTTTCCATAATAAAAGGGGCCCATACAACCAAACCATACCGCACCATTTATGGACCACCTTCAGTTGTAGGTCCATAGAGGTGCATATTCTGGCAGAGGGGTCTGCCAGAATATGCACCCCCACAGATCCTATTGGTCCCAGCATTTGTTACTTTTGGGAATAGAGTCAGACTGTTATTATTGATAGATGTGAATGTGGTGGCTGTAAGACATCTGGAGTCAGAAATAGAAGGGGGTGTATATTCTGGCAGAGGAGTCTGCCAGAATATACACACCCCTAGTAGATCACATTTCTTATTTTGAGAGTACATTGATGTTTTTGTTTTGTCTGCAAACCAGTATGCGAAGCATTTCTAATTCTGAGTGTGTAATTCCTAACTTTGGCAGATCTTGTAGGAAACAAAAAACTTTTTGCTACGTTACTATCATTACTGATATGGGGAAACACTCATGGCTCAGGGTCAGAGACGCATCTCATTCCTTTAATAAATACACCCCATCAATGTACAGAAAAGAGAAAAAAGAAACACAAGTTGTTCATGGTGTTCCAACATCTTAATAACTTATTAATTGTGTAACTTTCTATTCACTAATATATGCGCAATATATGCACATATGCATTACACAATTCAGAAACATGACAACACCTCAAAGTGACAGAAGACGTACGGAGCACTGCAATAAAGATGAAAACCTCAATAGATTTACTAAACTGATGATAAACTGAGACATTTTAGAAAAGAAAAAGCACAGATCAACAAGAGAAAAAAGAGGAGCGCATTAAAACCAAAAACATTTCTACAACTTAAACAACACACATGCTGTTTACACACTTCTTCAGTCTAACCTGGACCAAGACACCTGCTGCTTAAACAATCTGATTAGCAAGAAACACACAGCTCTGTTCTTCTCAGGCTCTCAGAGAAACACATTAAACCAATGATACACAGTCATTCTCACTATATAGAAATATTTTCTATCATCTGCAGACAGAAAGTCAGTGATGTACTTACAGAATAACCCCAGCACACAGAGAAAAGAGTGATCCATCATCACATCCAGTCCTGCTGCACAGCCAGTCAGAAAGTCTTCTAATGTGCATCAACAGTAATGATGAAGGAGATGTTACATCTGACATGCATGTAAGACTAATGTCTTTCTAACTTCTCTTCTTAAACAAAAACCACCTCCGTTTCCTTCCCTTTTACACTGAGCTCAGACAGCGTTGGTAGTTTTGACCGCAGCAGTTGGTTGTCATGGTGACATTTCCTGTCCACTGTAGAAACATTTAAGCTGTTTTCATGTACAGAGGTCTGTGCAAGGTCGTAATTAACATAACTCCTAAAGAAATATTACAATGCCTATCGATAAAGGACGTGTTGTGTGGATGGTGTGGACAGCTCTGCTCGTCCTGTGAATGAGGACATTTCTAGTTTTACTGGCTGTTAAGTGACAGCAGAGAGCGGTGAACAAAGCGCTTTTATAATGTATAAAAACTTATGTCTTAATGTTCAGGAAACAGGTACCAGAAATGGGTTGCGTGTAAATCAAGATGCTCAATCTGTTGATAAATCTCAAAAGAAGATGGGTTGTTCTACCCTCAGGCAAGAGGCAGGTCCAACATGCTAAGATATATTTTTTTTTAATTTAAAGAAAAAAAAAGTTGCTAAAACAGTGACAAAGACTGAAACTACATAATGAGGAACTGGTGTGTCACAAACTGTTTTCTGTAACGAGTTCTGCAATCATTTCAGATCTTTTGTGATGTATGTGCTTCTGGTTTGTCACGCCATGCTAATACTTCTGCCTCTGCCTGCGGTCTATTTTTCCACCATGCGTTTCCATGTAAAGCAGATTGAGGTTACGTATAATAATTTGCTGGATTAGAGAGGATAGAAATGACTAGAGAGGACAGTACAAAGTAGGGATGTCACAGTTACTTAATTTCACATTTAATTGCAGTATTAAACGACACTATTAGTTCATCGTAAATAATCCTGAATATTGTCACTTTCCATAAAAGATCATGTTTAAATTATAGCAGCAGATCAGAGCAACTTGCCCATAAAACAAAAACATAGTTATTTGAAATATCAGATGGATTATCCTACGACCATCAAATTTGAGACTTGCAAATTTTTAGAATCTTCATATATAAAAGAGGATAAAGTGGTTTTTGGTGGATTCGGATTACTGCTGTGGCACCTACATGTCCAAAATCGTCTTCTCTCTCCGAGATAATACCAAGTTTGGATTTTACTATGGCATGAATAATCACTTTGTCATTTATGCGTTAATGCAACAAAATAAAAATAAGGCATTATTTCCACAGATTTATCTCTTTGCATTAATGCATTAATTTTGACAGTCCTAAATAAAACTTGAAGGTTGTGATGTTATACTATGATGTTAGCCTGTCTGCTAGATTCTGCCTCGATCTTATGAACTGGAAGTGTTGCAAGTATTGTTTGAATATGTTGCTTCAGCCAAAATGCCAAAAACTCATGACTGAGTTGCTACCTGTGGCTCTAACACCCTCATCAAATTTGTAGATGATAGGCTACATGATGTAGGCTGATCAGCAGCGATGAGGGGCACCATACAGAGAGGAGGTCCAAGCACTCACAGCCTGGTGCAGTGACAACCACCTCAACCTCAACACCAAGAAGACAAAAAAAATCATCATTGATTTCCAGAAGTCCACACTGCACTCAGGCCTTAACATCAATAAGGAAGAAGTGAAGCGGTTCACAAACTTTAAGTTTCTCAGACAGCACATCTCTGAGAACCTGGGCTGGACTGTGAACACCACCCACATAAGCCCAGTAGCATCTCTTTTTTCCTGAGAACGCTGAGGAGGAATAAACTCCCTCTATCTCTGCTGAAAAACTTCTACCACTGCACAGTAGAGATTGTCCTGATCTAATAATATACAGTTTGGTATGCCAGCTGCATCTGAGAAGAAAGAACTGCAGCAGGTCATCAAGACTGCTCAGTGGATTATTAGCTCCGCCCTCCCACGCCTAGAAGAGATCTATTCAAGCCATCTCCTCAAACCTTTTACGAATCAAACATCTGGGTGAGACACCATTGCCACGGTAACTACTGAATGTGCTTATACTATGAGAACACAGCGGTCTGTGCCTTCAACATGACCGGTAGGCTATGTTTCCTTTTCTTTATATTGTTATCTTTTATAGAGCTTTGCAAAAAGCACACTTTAAAAGTGAAACCATATAAACTTTGGATTTGGAGCTACAGAGGAGCACGACAACCTATGGGACCTTCTCAACAGTTGGTTGGTATTGACCTTTAATCACCCTTAGCATTTATTTTTGATGCCTTTAAAGTTGGTTAATTGTCATCTATTCTTGGATTTCAGGTGCAACCTAGAGAAGTTGTGAGCCAGAAGAGGAGCAGATTGCAGCCAATCATCAAAGAAATACTTTTTTAAATAATAAAAAACCGGAATTAATGATTTTGGCAGTGGCAGAGCGTCGTGAATTTATTTTATCTGTCAACCTTGCCCATCAAACTCAGTGGGCGGTTCCTGACGCCTGATTGGTTGCCCTTTCCACAAGTCCAGGAAAATATGCTCCAGATACCGAATCAATGCAGAGCTACTGAACACATTTCAATACACTGTGTGGCGTTATTCCTCAATGTTGGTTCAGATACTCTATTAAACAAACCCATATAACAAACTTTTATTAACGCAGAATATTGGACAGTATGCGACGTGAAGGAGCTGCTGAGAGAAGCAGCCGATTTGATCGTGGAAGCTCTAAACAGAACTTCTACTTGGTTCTCCAGATTTGCCGTCGGGTCAAACTCCAAACGTCCCGGTCCCTGTGTGTTCTGCTTGTTGTATCATGGTACCAGAGAAGCGTGGAGTACTTCTAAACTTTCAGTCACTCTGTGGTCAATATTTTGGTCGGAAAGTTACTAAATGAGTCCAACGCATTCCGGCAGAGAAGTTCTAAGAACGCAGTTCTAATAACTGTCCTAGTTCTAAGAACGGCTCTTCTCCAGGGGAACTGTTTCATGTTGCATTCTCACATGAGTTGGGGGCGGTAGCGGGACCGATGTGACGCATACGTCTGCGACAGTGGCGTGTGACTTTAGCGCCACATAACAACAAAACAAAACCTGCTAAAAACAAAACAACACGTCAAGCTAATATGGAGAACGAAGAGATCGTAGTGTTCATGCTCTGCTTGATGGAGATGTTACTGATGGACTATAAAATCAGGAGTCCAAAGTCGAGGCTGGAAGGCTCCTGAAAGTCAGAAGATGAAAAATCCAGCGGCAGGAGATACGCTGCAGACAAAGGAGACGACGTGTAAGTTTAACTTATTAAACATGCGCCGATTGTATACGTGTCTTATGAGTAAATATTTCAGACGGCAGGTTTATTGTAACTCGTGTTCTGCGTTTCAGACGTTACTGCAGCTCATTGAACTCCTCACCGTCCGGCTGGTCCGGAGCAAAGCTGATAACTAGTGGGAAAAGGTTGTTCTCAATTTTACCGATGAGCAGTGGACAGAGAATTTCTGTTTGTCCAGGGAGACATTTCAATACATCTGTGGCCGCCTGAATCTGCACTGGAGAGGATGGACACAACCACCTGCTGCAGATACTGAAGGAGATGGAGAACAGCCTGGATGTTTTACCTGCTGCCTTCCAGCTAATCACAACACACCTCTTCATAATAAGCATCATGTTCTGGAAGTTCGACAGACAGAACATACATGTATACATGATGTACACATTTAAAGAGAAAATGTTCCATAGAAAATTCATCATTTCCTTTTTTTTTTTCATTTTGTGTTATGTGCAAAATAAAGATCTCATTATCTGTTTTATGGAATCATCAGTAGAAAGGTGAAGGAGAAATCTGTCACTGAAGGGTTGGTTGTGACTGACTTATGGTCTAGAATTATGAGGACATAGTCACACAGATTTAGCGTATATGAAGGTAAAAATATAAAAAGGGTGGTGAAATGTTTACAGGTGTGTAATTTGTGCCAGATCTTGGTTAAACATGATAAACTTCGTTCTGTGATATGGAGCATATTATAAAGTTGATAAACTAATGTAATTTACACCCAGGGATAAGACTTAAAATGTAGCAGCCAAAGATGGATTATTTAATATTTCATAGCTGTGATAAGTTAAAAAAAACTCAATATTTTTATTAGCTAATATTTTATAGATGTGGCCAAAGCACATCTAACAGACACAAACTGAATACTTCAGACTCTTTACAAAGTCATTTATTTTTTTATAGTGAATACAGTGAGTGAATAGTGAGCTTCGACCTCCTCGTCGGCCCATTTATCGCTTGCTCTGTTGTTGTTTTTGTCCGTACGTGCAACCGTGTTTTTTAAATGTGGCGGGGACACAAAATGCGGAAATCTGGCAAGGGGCTACGTAGCTACCAGTCACCAAACACCTACGTCATGAGGGTTCCTATAGAACCCCGCTCAGACCCTGCCTTGGAGCAGGAGCTAAAATGGTTATAGGAACTGGGGGATTTGGTCCCTAGTTCCTATATGTCGGAATGCGCGAAAAAACGGCCTGGTTCCTGGTTCAGGTGCTGAAGGCGCACAGATTGAAACGTAAGCAGAATGCGGACATTGGCGAAGTCATTCACTTCATCCAGAAGGAGCTGGAAGGACCCAGGAGACTCCATGGTTACAGGTGTATTCACAAAAATTTTCTGATGGATGGCATCAGGTTGAAAAATCCTCATATCTCTGGATCCACACTCATCCGCTCAGCGTCAAGCCCGGAGACTAAACTGAAGGCAGTATTATGCTCAGGGACCAAACTATATTTGGCATGTAGATTCATATCACAAATTCAAATCTACATAAACTGTTGCATTGATGGGTTTTCCCGCAAAATAATTTGGTTAAAAGCTGCAAACACAAGCAGCGACCCACACGTTATTGGAGGCTACTTCATTAATGCCAGTGAACAGGCTGGTGGATGTCCTCGGGTAGTCAGGACAGATTTAGGTACAAAAATGTCATTATCATCCAAACCTCCCTTCACCACCATGATACCGACAACAGATATGGGAGTCAGAGTTTCATTGCTGCATCCATTACTTCAAACCAACACATCAAGAGCTGGTGGGGGATCCTTCACAAAGAAGGAATGGAGTTCTGGATACAGTTCTTCGGAGAGCTGAAAGATGAAGGCCTTTTATGGGTAACTTCCTGGACAAATGTCTGGTGCAACTCAGTGTTCAGAACATGATTCAGGTAACATTTTAGGAATCTCATGGCCTCTGGGTTTTGAGTAATAGATAAATAAATATATAAAGTAAGTAAATTAGGTAAAGTAAATAAGTAAAAAAAAAAAAGTTCAGGTTTACAGAACTACTCCTGAAGTCGAGTGCATGTATATATATATATATATATATATATATATATATATATATATATATATATATATCCATCCATCCATCCATTATCTTGACCGCTTATTCCATTTCGGGTCGCGGGTGAACTGGAGCCTATCCCAGCATTTTAACAGGTGAGAGGCAGGGTACACCCTGGACAGGTCACCAGTCTGTCGCAGTATATATATATATATATATTCATGCACGGCGGCGAGGTCAAAAACAGGGTTACTAGCACAAACCATCTCAGCATTACCATCTCACATAGGAACACAAAGTTCTTATATCAACCATGAATAACAGTGAATAAGGTGGCTCTGTTTATACAGCTCAGCACAGAGCAAACAACGCTGCTGTCCATGGTGCTAAAATACACTGAACGAATCACCAGCGTTGGTGGTAAAAATTCCATGTAATAAATGAATAAACACACAACACTGACAAATTAATGCTTTTCTTTTAAATTAAGAAACATTTGGAACATCATGAATAAATAAATTTATTTTAACTTGAAAGTGAACTTTTTCTTTTTTAGAATTCTGCCTTTGTGGCGTGTTTTCAGGGATTGCAGCTGCTTTTCAGGAAAACCGAACTCCGCTTAGCTCCTCCGTAATTCGGACCATGAACTCAGACAATTATGTCTATTAATCTGCTTTAATTTGGTGTAACACTGCTGTACCACTTTAAAAATTAGAAAATAGAATCTGTCTATGTTGCCAGTGACCTAAATAATCTATGTTTCTCTTTAAAAACATAAGCTTTTAAAGACGTTAATGTGCAAAGACATAATAAATGTACAGATAAATTGTGCACTGTGGCTACTCCATGTCGCGTGATCCCTTGTCCTAAGGTGCACAGACAAACAGGGAGGGTTACTATGTTTATAGTTACTTTCTTTCTTTATCTTGTCAATAAAAGCAAACATTTTTCTTTCGCATGAGAAATGTTTTAACCTGGATTTAAAAGTGTCTCTTGTAAGAAATCTCCTTTTGTTTTTGGTTTTGTGTTATTGGTTTTTCTTTTGTTGTTAAGCTGCCACTTTGGGCTTTACCTGTTTTCACTTTAACTTGGTTTTTGCTTTTTAGTTTAATGAGTTACACTTTTATGGTCGGAGTTATTGTGAAACAAATACTGTTGAGGTGCCTTTCTTTCCCTTTGGTGCCTTTAATACAGACACCCTACCTTGTTTTGAATATTTTATATTATTATTGTAGATAAATTAATTGCACTGTGAGTATCTGTCTCCGGCCTTGTTTTGCTACTACCCTTCTTGCCCCTAGATCACCGAGGGGTCGTTACAGTCTACATAATCTCCACTTGCAGTTTATTTAATGAAACTGAAATTCATCCATGTCTGTTCTTTCCTCCATTTTCATCCTTTGACCTCTGTAATATGATCATGTCAGAGTCAGCCTTACATTTCCAACAAACATACCAGAAGCTGAAGTCCGGGAGGTTCTGCGTTCACTTGTCTTTAACTAAAGTGATTGAGAAATCTGTATTTACAAACTTTACTTTTGTCAAGATCTAAATCACTAAATTTATTGTAACATGTTAAAAAAAACTGTCACCTTAAAATGATGTAGATTTATCTGCTTTATTTGATAACTGTTTAAGTTTATTTTGCTCAAATGAAAGGACTGTTGCATTCCTTCAATAAGTATAATAGAACAGAATATTTTCTGATTGTGTTGCTGGTCATTGTGAAAAGAAAGAATAAAAGAAAAAAAAAAACTTTAGGATTTACACCCCCTTTTCGGTGCCCCAGCTTCCTAATGTTCTTTGCACATTGTAATGTCCTGTGACCTGCTTTGACACGTTATTTTCCCTACTCTGGGATCAAAATATATATATTTTTGTTGTCTGATTTTGCAGCAGTCTCGTGAAACATTTCGTGATGTTTAATGCATCTGAGCTATAATCATTTAGGTATGCCAGTGTGACAGAGGCACAGATACGTACAAGATAAGATCAAACCTGGAGACTTCTTACAGACTCTATGCCCAGCTTTCATAGGGGGGATACTTAGCTTCTGTCAGCAGTGAAATTAATACACAGCCCCATATATATATATATATATATATATATATATATATATATATATATATATATATATATATATATATATATATATATATAAAACCATGACACATCAGGAGAAATTTGGGGTTCAGGGTCTTGCTCAGGGACACCTTGACATGAGCTCGACAGGCAGAGGATCTAATCTGCAACCTTCAGGCCACAAGGTGACCACGCTACCCACTGAGCCACGCCGCCCCTATTGTTCCTGTTGAGGGCAGGAACTGACTGGGAATGATGGTGGATTGACTGGCGTACATAAAATTATATGGATATGGATAGCATCCTCTGCATAGGCTCCTTACTAAAAGCGTACGTGCACCCAAAAGCCCAAAATGTATTCAGATTTATAAAACCAGCCGTACGCACAAATAAAAACAATTTCCCCTTTATAAATCACACCCTTCTTAAATGTTTGCATGAGGGAAATTGGCTTATATCCCGACCCCTGCACACCCACATTCCCACATTCTACCATAAATGGTTAATGCAGAATACCTTATGTATTTAAACAGACCATCTCAGCTGTGGCATTTTAAGCTTAATCGTGACAACAGAGAAGACAAGAAAATGTAATTTTATCAAGACTGAAGTTGAGGTGCTTGTTGGTGAGGTGGAAGCTTATTAAAACACTTTATTTATGGTCAAAGTAGTGGAATCACAAATAAACGAAAGGTTGCAGGGATGGCCTTCCTGAGCACAAGTGTGCCCCGGGCATATGGTGCACCTCGAAGTGGCCGGGTTCTAATGGACGCCATCCTGCAAACACAAAGAGACACAAACAGCGTGGTGAAGAAAGACATACCTGTTCTCTGCTGCATTTCACTAGTTTTTATTTAGAAGTCAAATCAGGTTCTTTTAAGCTGGAATCATTAATATTGTCTTTCCCCACAGTGGAACTTTATTTCTTGCATTTTATCTATTTGATTTTAGTGTCTTCTTTCTGTTTTTATTTTATTAATTGCAGTTCTTTTAATCTTTTTTTTATGAACTTGCATTGCTTTCTGCACCCTACTGTAATGTTTTATGTAAAGAACCTTGAATTGTCTTGTGCATGAAATATACTATACAAATAAATTAGCCTTGTCTTGGAACAATGCATCCAATTCTACAGCAAAGGAAATCGGTGATGAACTGGTCTTAGTCTTTACTGATTGGATGATCATGGTTCAATTTCAGTGGCAGGTCAAAAAGGGGACTGGGATAATTATAACAAAAAAAACACTGATTTTTACGTGCGTTGTACTTGCACAAATCGCTGTCTTTACCACGTGTTAAAGTACGACAAAATGGCACTTTTTGCATGCTTTCATTGAACGCCACAAAAGGCTGTGTGGCCACCAAGAACGTCGTACTTTTGGGCGTTTACAGAAGCTTTAAAAAACGGCATATTATGTGTTTCATGTGGCTAAAATGGAGCTTTTAATGCTGCTTTTCAAACCACAAAATGGTGTATTTTATGCCGTTTTATTACAAACACACCAATAGAGTGGCAATTTATGGCCCTTTTGGCTTGCCATTTGTGTGCACAAGTGATGCACACATACCCATGCACACTCGCAGCACAAAAATGCGTGTACACGTACACATTCACACCTATCTATGATCATGTTAACATTTAGGTGAACATCCAATGCAGCTTTTCCCAGACTTTGTGATCTGCTTAAAATAAGTCCCTCTAGGAAATTATGATTCAAACTCAGACAGCCCTCTCAAATTTAACATATTTTAGCAATTTTGTCCAGTAACTTTGACGCAACCAAAACCAAAACGCAGCAGTCTTCCATGTTACCCAACATACATCTTTACTTTCTGTTTTTGACTGTGGTAGCAGAAGGGCTGGAAATGTGTAGGAGAATACTCTGACAATCTGGCAGTGAGCAGCAGAGAGACTTCTGCTTATGTAGGGAGCAACACAGGTGGAGAGCATTAGTAATCAGGGTAAAGCAATCAGAGCCAGAGGAAAGATGCCGCCCCCTTCAGAGGCGGCTGGGAAATCCCATCCCCAGCCCAAAACCGTGACAACAATAATATCCTCTTAGTGGATGGTAATATTAGTTCAGCCAGAAAAGACTCAGGAGCACGACGTATTTCACAATTTATTGATGTCAACAAATGGATAAAATAAAAAAAAAAAAAAAAAAAACAAAAAAAAAAACAAATGGATAAAATCTTTCTTGTAAGCTCTGTCTGAGGTCCTGGCTGAAGAGCAGTAATTAGCAGATTCTGCCTTGATGTGAAAGCAGGGGTTGTAGCCCTCCCCCAGTAGATAGAAGTTCAATTTAATCCATAAAGAGCTAAAAACAATAAAGTTGTCACACAATGGCTCTGCAGACTTCTGGACGTTCTTGTATTTTTGCTGAATTAAATGCAAATAGTGCAAATAATGCAAAACTTATTAGCTCATTAAGTCTTCATCGCCATTAAAATGTGTTCAAGAGAAAAGTTCTTACATGTGGTAAGCTGCAAAAGCAGACACCGTCTGATAATAAATAACTTCTCTTAACTATGACCAATGGATGAAATCAAAGGTTTTGTATCATCGTTAATATTATTTGTGAGATTCCCAAAAAAGTCACACACTCCACTATTGTACTATGTAAACTAATGAGTGCAGATTTTTACCCTTTTTTAAAATGATAAATTGTGCTTTTAGAAATATGTTCGCTGATAACAAATTGTATTATATTAAACACCATTTACTCATAACATATAATTTACTACTGCTGTCTTGCAAGATTTTTTTAGTGATGAAGGAAAAGTTCTTTCCCTTAGATTTATAACAAGAGATGATTAGGGAGGGTCTCTGCACATTTTGTAGAAGCCGTTTTGATACCTTCAGGATTGTTAGGTGTGACTCTACCACCTCCTTGCTGGAATCAGTCTTATTGAAACAAGATGCCACCGAGAACTCCATCCATTCAGGATAGCAGGGCACTCTGTATAGAACTGTTTGAGAATTGGTCTTCGTGTTTTTCTGTACCAACTGTACATCTCTCTTCATGATCATGGGTTCAGTGTGACTGAGATACTGGCTGTTTCACATCCTTAGGCCTCCCCAGTAACCTACACCAAAATAGCTTGGGACTCCAGAGCCAAAAACAGCTCCCAAGTTTTTTGTCACCTCTCTTTAAGTATGATTAAATGTCTTTGTTAAACCAACAATCTGTGGAATGACACACATTCTACTTTACTTAACTTTGCTAATACACCAGAGCACCTTATGTAAATTAATTTGATAACTAATGTATTTTTGTGTCAATTACACAGCACCTCTGTAGGCACTGGAAAGAGTAAAGAATATGAAAGTGATGAAGAGGTCAACGTATGATGTTTGTCAGCCATGTAAACCTTTGAGAGCCCCTACAAAGACCAAGCATCACCCCCAGCCTACAGCTGTCACTCAAGACAGACCTGCAGGGTTCCTAAAAAATCGGTTTAAATTAAAAATAAATATTTTGAGTTTTTGCATTTCCATGTAATATATATTTACAAGGTTGTGTGTTACTCTTGTGACTTTGTGTAAGTCAAAATACACTTGTTTATTAAATCTGTGCTCTGCTGAGCAAAAGAAGTTGATGTTTAAAATATGCACATTTCACTGTATTTTGTGAAGCTGAAAAACCCACCTACAGTGCTTCATAAAATGCCTCATTACCCAAGCCTGCTAATCTCTATAAACCTGTCATACCCCACATTATATTCATGTAACTATTGTTACATTCATTCATTTAATTTCAGACTGATTGTCATTCATCTTACAATATACATGTCACACTGTACAGCCCTGTCACATGAATAAAAATGTGTACACAAGTTACTTTTTGAGGACATTGTAATAGTGTTGTTGTCTTCGTTATGGACACAAGGCTAACTGTATTACAAAGCTTAGATTAGCTGCTGATACCTGCAAGTGTGTTACTGTGATAGAGTGGGACACTCTGAAGTGGATGTTTATGTTGCTGGGTTGGTAATTCCCTTTCGACAGAGCTCCGGTCAGAGAGAAGGGCACAGAGACGACAGCTCCTTCAACTTCTTTATTGTAGTTGGGTAACAGGATGTCTGTGTTTATTTGTGGGTGGATGAGTGCAGTAAACGTGTGTGTTAGGCGTGTGTGTGTGTGTGGTCTGTGAAAGAAACAAAGTACAAATAATATTAATATTACTGTACATTTGTACAAACTTGCATAGCAAATAATAAATACTATACATATTCTGACTGGTAATATTGTAATTTAGCCCCAATATCTCAGCTGAACCATGAATTAACCATAATCCAGTCAAAGGATCAATAACACAAGTTGGCGGGGTTAGACCAATTTAGCGGTCTCTGGCTCCATCTAGTGGGCGCAACCCGCAATTGCACTGCAGGCTCTCAACACGTGGAGGACGCATGAACCGCGGCAGCAAATTACACTACATTGCTTCGTAGGGAGTGGATTGCATACAATGCGGCTAGAAACACAAACTAAATAAACGACAAATTAAGTAGACATTTCGCTGATACAATGCTTACACACATTCTGGACAATATTAGTATAATAATGTTAAACCTTACTTCTTATTCATGTACACACACAGCGGGTGACCATGTTGTAGCTTGCGGTGTCAGTCAGTAAGGATACACACCGGAAAAGGAAGTAACGCCAGTAACATGCAAGCTTCACAATAATATAGCTAGAAACATAATAGACTTTCCGACAGTTATATACCTGACTTGCTTCCAATACAGGATTCCATATGAACCCCGAATGATATGTGAACTTATGTTTAGATGATATAAACGCAGAGAAACTAATGACGTCTTTACTTCCTGAGTTGGAAGCTATATTATATGGAGATACGTGGACTCTTCACTTTTTAATGTTGCAGTGGCCCCTGAAAGATGGTTTCATCAAGCATGATATCACAGTCAAAATTTATTTAATCCATACAAGTAGCAATGGCACAAGCAAATAACAACATTCTGTTTTCTAATTTTTTCAAAAGCTAATCTTGGTAGACTCTAAAAATGACCTTCAGCTCCTCATGTGACAGCTTTCGCTCCACTTCTCCAACGGTGCCTTTAACAACATCAGATGTTAACTTTAATAACATAAGTCACCACCTCCACACATCGCTATGCAAAGAAATGCAACATATTTATGAGCAACTGGCCCCCTGGAGTGCTGAAATGATGCCTGGAGTAAACACGTTCATGTGCTGAGGTCTGAAAAGAAGAATGAAGTGTGAGCACCTTGACAGAAAGTGTTGCTACTAGACTTGTTGATAAAGTTGCTGATATTGTTATAGGAGACATGCAGGTTGCAGTAAATTATTTCTTTGTGTATGTTGTAAATTCTTAAATTGTTGGTGACATTATATAAAAATGGTATGACCTCTTAAATTCAATTTCTGTTTTGAAATGGCAAACCTAAGCAAACCTATAAGAACCTCACGTTATATTTAAAGCAGACTGAGTTAGAATGTACTGTATGTTGTTAAATAAGTGACGTAATCTTACCAGTGCAGTGTGTTGATTTGCATCCATGTAAACGAAAGGAAAAGAGGGACAGCATGGCTCCTCTGCTATTTTCATCATCTTCTCAATATTTAAAGAAATGCAAAAGATGTAACTTTCAGCAATTACAGGCTGACATAACCTCAGCAGTGGCATGCTAGTACGTTTGAACAAATAATATTTTCAGCAAAAAACACTCGTAATGCATCTCACCCTTTTCTGCAGTAAAGGTGATGTAAAGTAAAAGTAAAAGTATTGTTAACAACTCAATTTTGACAATTAATATTGGCAATAAATAGAAAATCTGCACAGTAAGAAATCTGGAAAATTAACAGCAGCAGGTGGGCGGAGACTTTACTTGCTTTTGTTTTTCCTGTGCACCTGTGCATACAGCATACCGACATCTAAAACAAAAGCCACATGTCACATTTAAGTTTTTAACTCATCATATAATCTCATCGAGGGTGTTCTTCACACACAATAAAACCTGATGAAACTTGACTAGTTGAACCTTTTTAAATGGTAATGCTTCAGTCTGAGTTTTAAAATAAACATATGGCATCTAAACCATTTACACTGAGATCATCTGAAGTACAACAAAACTAAAAATGTCTGATCTTTGGTGAGAAGAGTTAAACTGCAGGAAAAAGAAAACAAAGCAACATTCTGAACAAGTGAAACTTCACATGTTGAACTTAATTAGAACAAATGATTAAAAAGTCAGAGGTGGGAGTGTGATATGTGTCATGTGACTGTCATAGAACAAATACAGTAAAATAATTCATTGGAAATAATTCAATTCAATTCAAACACATCAAAACAATGAATGAGCTTAAAATAAGTTAAATACAATCACAGCTAAAAACAAATAGAAGAACTCTGTCACTTTAGGCCATTACTGTTAAGTAGATGAACAGCAGGAGGGACAAACGACACTTTAGGTCTCTTTGTCCTCCCAAAAGAGGCCCGAAGGTAATAAAATAAACTCATTCTGGAGAGGGTGGTTCGGGCAGTTTAATATAGAACAAGCTTTCCTCACCATGTTT
Organism: Melanotaenia boesemani; assembly: GCF_017639745.1. NCBI lineage: Eukaryota > Metazoa > Chordata > Actinopteri > Atheriniformes > Melanotaeniidae > Melanotaenia > Melanotaenia boesemani. The sequence continues at coordinate 25,666,889 of NC_055686.1, forward strand.
TTGTTAAAAATGGCCAAAAGGCCCTCCTGCTGGGATCCAGAAACTTTGCCAGCAGCTTTCACTAAACGACCCAAACGGGTTTTATTTGCCAAACTAAGGCTCCCGAACCAAGCAATGATACAAAAAGATAAAACCCATTCAATTACACTTTTATAAAAAAGAGACAACATTTTAGTGCAAACTTTAAAAGACCTCATCATTCTTATAAAGAATAACCTCTTATAAAACATTTTTGAGGTGATGTCAATGTGAGACTCAGAACATAATTTATTGTCAAGAACCCAAATATTTATAACTGTCTACCTCCTCGATGGCAGCTGCTTTAAAGGTCCCATATTATGCAAAATTCACTTTTTAATGGTTTTGGAACAGTCATACTGGTCCCCCCGCATGTGTAGGAGACCCGTAAGTGTGAAACTCTTTCAGGCGCTCTCTCTCCCCCCTGCTCCACCTCTAGGGAAGTAAGCGCTGAAATGAGCTTGTTTGAAAGCGTGTACGTTATGACGTCATAAGGGACAATAACCACTCCCCACAGAGCGATGGACCCATCTACCGGCTCTCAAAGCCTGCCCTCTAAAAATCACCTAGCGCCCAGTGTTTTTCCCTCTTCGGCAACCCTCGTTAGCGGACATGGCTAAGCGACAGAAGCACTGTTCTGTTTGTGGCTGCATAAATGAACACGAAAACGTTTTTTTACTTCCATCCACTGAACCCACGAGGACTGAGTGGATTAATTTTATTTTTGGAGGAAACGTACCCGGAAAACTTCCAAAGGTTTTGCATGTCTGTGGCCAGCATTTCAAAGAGGACTGTTTCCACAACATGGGTGCATGGAAAGCAGGCTTCGCCAACCGTTTGAAGCTGAAGCCAGGTTCAATACCAACTGTCCGTGACACAGCTGGAGAGGTAAGAGCTGGCAGTTATTTTATCGTTTCGGCCTTATTAGTCTGATAGCTTGAAAATATATTAACCTTTCAATCACCTCATGACGGGCGATGCGATGGGCGGAGCCAACAGCTGAGCTGCTCCACCAGGGTTCCGCCCAACATAAACGGCACATTTCTGAAGCTGCTAAAAAGAGGGAGGTGAAGAGAAGCCGCTGCACTCAAACTGAGGGTCGATTTGTCCATACCATGGCGGAAATATTTCATTTAGATATTAATGAATGGTCTCAGATTGGGAATAAAGTGTATAATATGGGACCTTTAATAAAAGTAGACGGGGGGTTTGACGGAGACTTTCTAAAATCAATAACCATATCTTTGGTTTTGGACACATTTATATGGAGGAAGGAGTTTTCACACCAGCTCACAAAATCATCCACAACCTGCCCGTGTGCTGTCTCACCACCATCAAGAAGGCTAACGACGGCGTGTCCTCAGCTAATTTTACGATATAATTTTAGAATATAATAAATAAAATAAAGTTATTAAAGCTGCAACACTTTAAAATCTTCAGTGATCTGAACTCATCATGTATCTTAATCTTTTAAATAAAAGAACAAATTATTCATTTTTGGTTTTCATTATTATATTTTGCAAATATGAAACACAACAACACACACGTAAAAAGTTCATAAAAACAATTTACATTTTTCTGCTAAACAAAGTTTGAAGTTATCATAAAAATTAATCATAAAAAAAATATATTAAAACATTTAAACTCCATCCAGGTTTAAAAAAAAATGTATGGAATCGTATATTTTCATATAATTTGTCAAAAATACATATTTTAAAAAATTAAGCTACAATGCAGATATAACAAAGTATATTTTACTTTTATCATTTGCTCCATTTACACATTAAAATGTAACTAAGTGCCTAAATGATAAACAATGAGCAGCTTGAGCTTTGAGCTTAAATAAAGAGGATAAATAAAATGTTCATCATAAAAACAGAAGCTACTCAACATGTCTGATATTTGGATAACAGAGTTACAAACAGCAGTTTCATACAATGATTCTCTTTGCTGCTTCGCTTCTCTTCACAGACTAAGAACCACAGAAGAAGAACAAATGAGGTTATCTAAGACGTCTGCATGTTACTGAGTTTTCTTCAGTCTTGTGTTTTCCTGAATAAAGCAGCACAGCATGCAGCCTACATGGCAGCATTGTTATCCAGAGCTGCTCCTAATCCGACCTCAGAATAAACTGCTGCATCACCTGCTGCAGGACTCCACTTTCCTGTGAACGGAGATTATCTGAGTCACATATTTGCCTGTAAAATCATCTTTAAGACTTAAAGTGGACTTAATATAATTTCTTTATATAAAAGGAATAATAATCTATAAAATGTTTTATTGTCCTTCATCAGTTACCTGCAGACTGTTAGTTAATACATGCAACATGTCAAATGAGGAGGATTTTTAAGAGGTACAATTTTAGGATTATTTGATGAATTACATGCTGTGAATGACCCAAAATAAACTTCTGGGAAAATAAGAAATGCAGGTAAATGCAAAGAGTTTACGTACTTTTGTTTTTTCTCTTGCCTTTTCCTTTATTCTCATGGTTGATTTCAGCGTACACTGGAGTGGACTCTAAAACCAGATACATGTTAGCAGACATGCAACAATAATGCTAAACCTTCATTATTATTATTATTGTTTAATGTAAATGACTGACAGTATTTACAGAGAAACTGTGTAGATGATGAAGCGCAAAACAACAGTAGCAGAAAAAGAAAACAGAAAAACTTAGAACAAGAAAAAAAAAGGAAAAAAGTTTCTAATGTTGACGTTACATGGAGCAGCGTTACTGTGTTATAGGTGTGTATACACATGTGTAATAAGAAAGTAGAAGAAATAATATTGATTGACTGACTGTACCTGCAGTTCCTGTCTTCACTTCAGCGTAAACACAACTCTCCTCTGGTTCATGATGCCTCCCTGTTAACACACTCACATTCATCCACTAAAACACACGAAGCTCAAAACCTTCAGAGCTGTTTTTCCTCCTTTAAACAGTGTGTGTGTTGGTGTAACTCACTCTTTTTCCCAAAATGTTTCAGTTCAATAAGAGAGTATGTGCCATCTCTGGATTCATCTGCATCTGAAACATTTCATAATTCCACATCAGTCACTTGTTACAAGTTTTCTGAAATCACATCATTTTTACATTTTATTTCCTTTCAGTGGATTTGATCGACTCATAGAGACAAACATCATCTACTGGAAATAAAAGAGAAAAAAGAGAAGATAATGGTTATTCCATGATTGGAACAAACATGAAATATTCTATAAAAATATTGTTTTCTGAACTTTTTCATTTTTATTTATTTGTTTATTCTTATTCTGATCAGATCATCGATTTTAAAGGTTAATAAAAAGTTAGTAAAATAAAAAGTGTAAGTCCTGACCGTGGAGAGGAGAGCTGTACTGGTTAGTTTCATTCTGGTTGACTCCAGGATGTGAACTGGAGCTCTGACTGCTGCTCTGTGACTGGATCCACCTAAAACATCATAAATACACAATGTTTAACACAGAAAAGTTAAATAATGAGGATTTATGTTGGAGACGGGGTTAAATGAAAGAATGATGTACAGACCTGATGCAGCATAAATCTGTGAAAAAGACATTAGTTGTTAAAGGACTTTGTAGGTCATTTTGTTCTACTGCTGGTTTGTTGTATAACATCAGAATAACTCTGAATATTTGGTTTATTAAAGAGTAAAAAAGGTCTCACCCTTGGACCGTTTGCAGAGACACAACAAGAGCAGGAAAGTCAATAATATGATTCCAATAACTGATCCAACCAACAACAGCACAGTAAATGAAGAGCTTTCAGGTCTGGACACAGCTGGAAACACAACAGAAAGTAATAATGTTATTTATATGAAGGGTTTAGAACATAATTCTCTCAGTGTTTCCAGAAAAATAAATGTGATTTCAAGCTTGAACACAATGAAAAAAAATCCAGATCTACAATAAAAACTCATCAACAAACTTTTTGTTTCTCCTGCTTTGAGCAGAAAAATGATTTACAAAGTAAAATGTTTCATAATTTAATCCTGCTCACCTGTAACTGACATCCAGCTCTGTTGTGACGTCTTTCCTGCATGTTGACACTTGTAGAAACCTTCATCTGACTGTGACACTGCAGAGATGTTCAGCTCCTCTCTGCCATCAGGTTGGAGAAGTTTGTCATTGTGATAGAAAGAAACACTGGAAAGTGTGTTTTGTTCTCTCAGTCTGCAGCTCAGACTGACAGAAGCTCCCTCAGTCACAGGATGGACGGGGCTCACCAGGATGACGCCATCATCATCATCTGTAAAGAAAAGTCAGTGGATATTAAGTTCAGTCAAATCAAATCTTATTTAAAAAGCACTTTTTATACACACACACACACACACACACACACACACACACACACACACACACACACACACACACACACACACACACACACACACACACACACACACACACTCATGCCCAAAGTATTGTAAATCCTGACAGCAGCAGGCAGGAATGAGCTCCTTTATAGTTCCTTCAGACAGAGAGGTTGGAGGAATCTGCTGCTGAAGCTGCTGTTCAACCTGTCCAGTGAGTCATGGAGGGGGGAGGACACATTCAGAGACTTTTCTCTGAAAACTGTTACTGTGGAAGTTTTTGCTGTGATGTTGATGTGATGTTTAGTTCAGTCAGAGATTAGAAGTCAGAGTGTGACTTGTTAGATCTAGACTGGATGGAAACATCATTCTTGTCAATATATTGTTGATAAAACTTGATAAAAATCTAAAATCTACTTTGAGCTCAGTTTTCTGTAAACAGATCAGTTCTGTTCCACTACAAATGATCCCAATGAACAAGTTTTACATAGTTCCAGATATGACTTCTTTTGTGGCATTTAGTCATTCTTTAACTAAAACACGTGATAATGACCATCTTAAGGAACATTTTGATGTCACAAATATTGAGAAATTCATCAGGAAGAAGAAATATTTATTGTTCTATAGTTTTGTGAAGAGATGAAGTGAATGAAGTAAAACCTACAGTCAAGAGTTTGATGCTGCTTTGTGGTGATGGAAGAGAGAGTAGTTTATTTAAAGAATGGATTTATATTTAATCCGCTGAACACAGAAGGAATTAATCTAGCAATAATAAACACAAAATCATAGGATGCAATCACGAGACAAACACTGAAAATCCATTTCTATATGGAAATGACATTAATGATAAGTGATACTTAAAAATGAAAACAAAGCATCATAACATACTCTGTACAGTGATGTTGACTGTGTTGCTGAACTCTCCTGATCCAGACTCACACCAGTAAACTCCACTGTGGTACCAGTTCATGTTCATGTTACATGAGGATCCAGTCATTCTCCCCCAGGAGGAGCAGCGTGACAGATGATGTGTTTCTGTAAACCTCATCACTCTCCACTCAGCAGAGTTTCCTCCACAGTTCAGTGAAACAGAGTCAGATGTGAAGTGTTGAACTCTGTCAGGATTCACTGTGAGAGACGCTGCTGGATGAACATCTGAAAAACAAACATGTAATGAGATTTCTATAAAACACATTAAAATATAAAAATGCCTCATTGCAAATATTCCTTTGGTTTATATTTTATTTAGTTCTGAAGATCAGAGCTCACATGTCAACAAGATTATCAAACTGGGATTTTATGAACATTTTTAATATGTTTTAAATGATAAGCTGTGTACATCTAAACACTTTGGTTTTAAAGATAGTTTCAGTCACAGAGAAAAATATTAGAATGAAAGTGAGCTCTGCAATATTATTACAATGACAATAAAGTGTTGAATCTGAAAACATAGCTGATCCTCACTGAGAGGACAGAAACACACTGACCTGCAGACCAGAGAAACTTTACTTCACTGTAATCAGTGTGATACTCTGGGTCTCCTCTTCCAGCTCTACACACATATCCTGCTGTGTGTGTTTGTCCATGAATGATGTAGGAATCATGTTCAGTCCCAGCAGTGCTACCAGGCAGCAGATCATAACTGTAGCTGTTGTTTAACAGATCAGGAACAGCTTTATACCAGTAGAACCTCCATCCTGCAGACGGAGGTTTAATCTCACATCTCAGAGTTACTGAGGATCCAGGACTCAGCCATGATGGAGACACAGAGAGGACAGGCCGGGGTTTATCTGCTGGAGAGAGAATTTATCTGAAATATTCATTTCAATATTTAGTTCAGTGGAATTAGAGAAAATGTGCAGCATTCAGATGGATGTCTCTTCGTGAAATGAAATCATTTCTGTTTGTTGTTAAGTTTTCAATAACTAACTAAAGACACATTTCATTGTGCTCATGAGATCCAACTCTGTCCTAAAGAAACACTATTAGGTATCAGGTCAGATATACAGGGATTTGATTTAACTAAATATAATAATAATAAGCAGATAAATGAAGTATCATCTGTTTCTGTACATTACTACTACACACCCATGTTACGTGTTAGAGATTTAACTGTATCAGTCAATAAAATATCTTTTTATTAATGAGGTATTACAGCTGAGATAGATTCAGTATTTTTCCTGTTTCCATGTAACTTTGTAGTACTTAATAAATTACAGATGTACTATTAAATTTTCTGTCTCAATATAAATGATTCTTTGAAACAATAAGAATTAATTTCAGCCACCAAGACAGCAAAAATATTCTTACTTGATGTTTTTACCCTTATTTAGATAAAACTGATGAAAATTCTAACATGATGAAAGACGTCCAACTTACCTGATACAGTTACTGAGACGACATCACTCCACTGTGTTAAATAAAAGTCGTCTCTTCTTCCCCGGCAGCTGTAGTCTCCACTGTCAGTAACTCTGCTGATCCTGTGTTCTCTGGATGATGGAGGTCTATTTAACCTGGTTGGTCTCCATTCATACGTCCACTGAGTTCCTCCACCTTCCTGGATCTCACATCTGGCAGTGATTGTCTCACCTCTGTATATCAGAGTCCAGCTGGGCTGCAGGACCACTGTGGGCTTCATGGAAACTGTTCATACAAACATGCAGTTAGAAAACTTACACACACAGAAAATATTCCCTTTAGGTTTGGAAAGTAAATCAAATAATTGTTTGCTTAAAAAATATCCAGAAATTAGCTGATGATAAGTAAACAATAGTAATGTGAATAAATTCATTTAAATTTAAAGCCTTTATTGTCCTTACACATAGATTTCTTGTCACTCCAAATACATAAAACACACAAAGGTAATGACACAACATGCATAGAATATATTATACATTAAAATCAGTTAAAAAAAATAGTAAAATAGGTATAGAAATAAAAACTGCATGAAGGTGACTGCTGCTTCATTGAGTGATACGTTCTAATAAAGAGCAGGGGGTCATGAGTTGGTCATTTCTTGTTCAGTAGGCTGATGGTAAATGGATAAAAACCTCCGTGTTCTGGCAGCTCTGTAGCGTCTACCAGAGGGCAGCAGTTAAAAGTGGTGGTGGCCAGGGTGAGACGGGTCCTTCATGATGTTCAAAGCTCTGCTGAGCTAGCGTGATGTAACAAGGTTATCCAGGGGGGCAGGGGACAGCCAAGGATCTTTTCTGCTGACTTGATGACTTTCAGTAGCACCTTTTTGTCTGCAGCTGTACAGCCTGCGTACCACACTGAGATGCAACATGTCAGGATGCTCTCAGTCGTTGTCCTGTAGAACGCCACCTGCAGCTTCCGCTCCACGCTGTTCCTTTTCAGCAGCCGGACAAAACAGAGCCTTTGTTTGCTCTTTTGGTGATGGCAGAGGTGTTTAGTGACCAGGAGAGGTCCTCACATATATGGACTCCAGTGAGTTTGAAGGACTGCACTCTTTCCACAACCACACCATTAATGTGGTGAGACAGAGGTGGAGCGTAATTTAATTTATAATTAAACTTTAATTAAATTAATTATTCATTTGTATTAAATAAGAGACCCAAACTATTTTATACAACTACTTGAGATGTGTTGACTACATATAAACTCAGAGCCATGTTGTCATGGAAACAACTAGTGTTTGTTTTCTTTTTCCAGAGGCAGTAATTTCTAAAATCCAAACTAAAGATGAGGATGAATCATCAGTAAAGCTGTCGTCATAATCATGGTTTCATTTGTGAATTTTATTGTTTTTGGTACCAAATGTGTCTTTTCTACATATTTTTCAACTAGTTGAATTTTTTAAAGAGTTTTTATTGTTTAATTTTTAAACAAAGAGCAAAACTCACGAGGTTCCGCGATGGTGACGTCATGGCTGTCTTCTGTGTAGAAAACTGGTTCTCCTCTTCCTCCTCTGCAGCGGTACAGATCTCTCTGTGAGACTCTGATGACTCCACCTGGTTCATTGTTATTTCTGAGCTGAGCTGCAGGATAGACTGACCCATCTCTGAACCAGTTAAACTTCCAGTCAGCAGAGTGGTCCACAGAGCAGGTCAGTGTTACACTGCCCCCTGCTGGTAGGATTGAACTGTCTGCTGCCAGACTGGCTCTGGGTTTACTGGCTGGTGAGTTTAGAGCAAAAAACAACATATGTATTAAAATGTGACTCATTTCACAAACAAATTTGCTAAATTCATCACAATTTATACATTTATCAAGTCATCTTTTGGTTAAATTGACAGTCCTCCCAATCATAGACTACAGTGATGTTGTTTATAGAGCTGCCTCTAAACACTCCTCTATTAACTGGACACCATTTATAACGCTGCCATTTGCTTTATTACCAGATCTTCCTTTAACACACCACCACAGCTTGTGTTCCCTGGTCAGTTAGCCCTCTCTTCACTCTCTTAGATAAACACATTGGTATCTGTTGATTTTAAAACCCTAATTAGAAAAACACAGTTGCATCTTCACTCATTACTCAGATTCATAACATCAGACGTCCTCTTGGCTCAAGTTGCCTCATGAAGCTGCTCATCCACAAAGTCTGCACTACCTTCAGTCATTCATCTTTTCACTTTTCTGCTGCAGATGACTGGAATCACTTGCAGCAGAAACTAAAGCTCAGGACTTTTATACCACTGTCATCTTTTAAAAACTTGCTAATGGAAGCGGTCCAGGATTGTTACACTTACTTTTATCTGTAGCTAGTTGGACCATTTTTATGTCTTCCTACAATCTGTTTTAAATTGCTGTGATCTGCCTCTGGGATCAGTCCTGAGAAAGCATGGCATGTTATCACTTTTTGCTGACGATAGTTAGATCTATGTGCCACTCAAAAAGAAAAATGTTTCCTCCCTTGCACCTCTTCTGACATGTCTTGAAGACATCAAAGCCTGGTTGGCCCTAAACTTTTTATATCTTAATGAGGAAAAAACTAAATGATGGTGTTTGGTTGCAGTGGCTTTTTTGAAGCCCTTTATGTTAATTTGGGGTCTTTGGCAGTTTTTTTTTAAAGCCAGCACTTTCAAACTTCGGTGTTTAGATGGACAGGGATTTTTAATTGGATCGGCAAATCAGCTCTATACTGAAGTCCAGTTTTTTCCACTTCAGGCAGCTAGCTAAGGTCAAGCCTTTTCTTGCACAACAGCACTTTGAAACAGTAATTAATGCCTTCATTACATCTCGGCTGGATTACTGTAATGCTCTCGCTTTTGGGGTTAACCAGTCCTCCCTCGCACGTCTCCAGCTGGTGAAAATGCAGCTGCACGCCTTCTAGCTGGAGTACGTAAGAGGGAGCACATAACCCCATCCTGGCCTCCCTCCACTGGCTGCCAGTGCACTACACAGTTCATTTTAAGATTCTTTTATTTGTTTTTAAATCTTTAAATGGTCTGGCTCCTCTTTACCTCTCTGAGCTACTCCACCTCAACGCTCCTTCTCTGTGCCTGAAGTCAGCTGACCTGCTGCTCCTGGACGTACCGAGGTCCAAACGGAAGCTCAGAGGGGACCAAGGTCCAAAACTATGGAGTGAGCTCCCCCTCCACATTAGACAAGCTTCCTCACTCTCTATTTTTAACAGGCTTCTTAAAACCTGCTTTTTTTGGCTTTCAGCCCAGTATGAGACTCTGTTCCTGCTTTATTGTGCTGTGGTTTGTTTTATTTATTAGTTTTATTTGTTATCAGTCTGTTTATTCTTTTAAAATTGTTTATTGTTTTTAAACTGTTTTAAAAACAAGGAACAATTATTTCATTATTTTATTTATCCCCTGTTGATTGTTGTATTTTCTGTGTTGCTTGTCCATTTATGTACAGCACGTTGTTTCAACTGTGGTTGTTTTAAAGGGCTTTGTAAATAAAGTTGAGTTAGAATAGAATAGAATAGAAATACTTTATTAATTCCTTCGGAGAGCCCTCAAGGAAATTTGGGTACCAGCAGCAATACAACACCAACAGTAAAGCAGGACAAGCACAAGACACAGGTACAAAGCAAAATAGAGGCAAATAGAATACAATAAATATAACAATAATAACAATAAGATAAGTTAAATAAAACAATATAAACAAGCATTGCACACAGTAGAGGTGGTACAGATTCCCAGTTCACTATTGCACGGATAAGTTATTGCAACTGTTTGTATGGGTTATTGTGCATGTGTTGTATCAGGCGGACTGCACACCTCCCTCTCCCCCCTCCTTCTCCCCCTCCTGCCTAATGCAGAGTTGTACAGTTTGATGGCTCGGGGGACAAAGGAGTCTCTGAGATGGTTGGTCCTACTCTTGGGGAGGAGCAGCCTGTTACTGGTCAGGCTTCTCTGTGCACTGATGACAGTGTGCAGAGAGTGACTGGCATCATTCACAATAGCCAGTAGTTTTTTTAGTGTTCTCCTCTCTGCCACTGTCACCAGGGAGTCCAGCTTCATGCCAACCACAGAGCCTGCCCGCCTGATGAGTTTTTCCAGCCTGTTAGCACACCTTTTTGTCATGTTACCCCCCCAGCAGACAACAGCATAAAAAAGCGTACTAGCCACCACAGACTGATAGAACATCCACAGGAGTTTCCTGCAGATGTTAAAAGATCCCAGTCTTCGCAGGAAGTACAGACGGCTTTGGCCCTTCTTGTACAGGTGATTTGTACAGCATGTCCAGTCCAGCTTGTTATCCAGCCACAACCCGAGGTACCTGTAGTTGTCTACAATCTCCAACTTGTCATCCCTGATGGTCACTGGACGTGGTTGTGGGCTGGACTTCCTGAAGTCAATAACCAGCTCCTTAGTCTTTGAGGTGTTAAGCTGGAGATGGTTCATCTGACTCCAGGTGACAAAGTCACTGACCAGATTCCTGTACTCATCCTCTCCATCATCCCTGATACACCCCACGATGGCTGTGTCATCTGCAACCTTTTGGATGTGACACAGCTCTGAGTTGTAACAGAAGTCTGAGGTGTAGAGTGTGAAGAGGAGGGGGGCCAGCACCGTCCCCTGGGGTGCTCCCGTGCTGCTAATAACAGTGTCAGATGTGATGTCCTTTAGCCTGATGTACTGCGGTCTCTCTGTGAGGTAGTTACCAATCCAGGACACCAAGCAGGGATCCACCTGCATTTCCCTCAGTTTGTCCAGAAGCATCAGGGGCTGGATTGTGTTGAAGGCACTTGAAAAATCCAAGAAGAGGATCCTCACTGTGCCCCTCCCCTTATCCAGATGAACTTGGACACGGTGTAAGAGGTAGAGAATAGCATCCTCCACACCCACACCTGCGTGATAGGCAAACTGTAGGGGGTCCTGGGCCTGTTGCACTTGGGGCTTGAGGAGATTGAGGATGAGCCGCTCCATCGTCTTCATCAGCTGGGATGTAAGTGCCACCGGTCTGTAATCGTTCAGCTCACCAGGACGATTTTTCTTTGGAACTGGAACAATACAGGATGTTTTTCACAGGGTAGGCACTTTCCCCAGCTGTAGACTGTGGTTGAAGACATGCTGGAGTGGTTCTTCCAATTCAGCAGCGCAAGTCCTAAGCAGACGAGGAGGCATTCCATCAGGGCCTGCTGCTTTCCATGGGTGGAGCTTCCTCAGTTCTCCCCTCACCTGCTCTGCTGTTATGTGTGGAGGGTGTTGAGATGGGGGGAGGAGTAAAGGTTGGCAGGGGGGCTGCACAGTGGATGAAGTCAGGGAGGTTGTGTACTGCAGTGGGGGAGGGGGGACCGTGGGCTGGTCAAAGCGGTTAAAGAAGATGTTCAGCCTGTTTGCTTCTTCCACTGTCCCCCCCGCTGTTATGGCCTTTGATCTGAAGCCTGTGATGTTGTTGACACCATCCCAGACCTCCTTCATATGGCTCTCACTCAGTTTATCCTCCACCTTCTTTCTGTAGGTGTCCCTCACCACCTTCAGGCATTGTTTCACCTCCCGCTGTGCTAACTGCATTGCCTCCCTGTCATGGTTCATGAAAGCCACCTTCTTCCTGTTGAGGGCAGCTTTGACATCTTGTGTTATCCAAGGTTTGTTATTTGGATAACAACGGACAGTCTTATTGGGGGAGACTACGTCCAGCGAGAAGTTGATGTAGTCCGTCAGACAGTGAGTCTGCTCCTCTATGTCCTCACCATGTTGTCTCAGCAGTACATCCCAATCAGCGATGTCAAAGCAGTCTCTCAGAGCATCCCCTAACTCAGGTGACCACTTCTTGATCGAGCGTGTGGTTTTAGACATCCTTTTGACCAGGGGGGTGTACTGTGGCTGTAGGTGAACCAGGTTGTGGTCAGACTTTCCAAGTGGGTGGAGGGGGGTGGCTCTGTAGGCATCCTTCACATTGGAGTACAGCAGGTCTATTGTTCTGTTGTTCCTTGTGGGACAGTCTACAGCCTGGTAGAAGGAGGCCAAGGTTGAGTCCAGGGAAGAATGATTAAAATCCCCAGATATGACCATAAACGTCTCGGGGTGCTTTGTCTGCAGCCTTGCTGTTACTGTGTGTATCTTCTCACAGGCAGCTGATGCTTCCGCGCTCGGCGGGATGTAAACACAGAGCACGATCACGTGACTAAGCTCCCTCGGCAAGTAATATGGCCACAGACTAATGGCTAACAGTTCCAAGTCATGGCAACGCAGTTCCTTTTTCACTGAGACATGTCCTGGGCAACACCAACGTTTGTTCACGTATATGATGAGCCCCCCACCTCTGCTCTTACCACCGGCGTTCATGTTTCTGCCAGCTCTCACAGCAGTGAAACCCGGTAGATCCACGTTACCATCCTGTATCGCATCAGTGAGCCATGTCTCTGTGAAGATGTATAAGCTACACGCGCTATAATTCCGTTGATTGTTCAGTGCCAACAGCTCGTCCATCTTGTTAGGTAGTGAGCTGACGTTCCCGATTAGTACAGAGGGGATCGCTGGCTTAAAACGTCGTCGAGCAGCCTTTAGCTTAGATCCTGACTTGGAGCCTCTGTACTTCCTCCTCAGCTCTGTCGGAACGTTGTGCTGCATTCCGACGTTAGTTTTCCATGAAAAAAGTTCCTCTCTTGAATAAACAAGACGACGTGCAAGTGCCATGCTAAAGTTAAAAAATATTCAATAGAATCAAAAAATAGGATATATATATAATAAGGAATAAAACGATAATAAAGAAAGAAAGAAGCACTCGAGTGCATAAGAGACACTGGTAAGGCAGCCGTTTCCTGCAGCGCCATTTAAAAAAAAAAAGTTGAGTTGAATTAAGTGGATAATGTGCTGTTAGATGTGTATTGATGTCTTTTGTTGTCTGTTTTTGTTTTTATTTTCCATGTGCTGCCTCTTGCCAGGTTGTCATTGTAAATGAAAATTTGTTCTAAACTGACTCATCTGGTTGAATAAAGGTTTATATTTAGCTAGTAGCACCGCATAGAAATGACAAACCCCACATGAGACATTAAGCTCTGTTATGACAAAACTACACATTTATAAAGATGTCTAAATGTAGTTATAAAATCTTGGACATAAAAACAAACTCTTTACAACATTTAAAAAGCAGATTCACATTTAAGTAAAAATAATAAAACAGCTTCCTAATCGGTTCCAGCTTTGTCAAATAAATCCTGCAATTTTTACCTAAAACAGGTTTTAATATATAAAAACTTGTTGTGGACCAACTATTTTACTGGAGGACTTTTACGGGAGCCTTGCTGGTGAAACAGGAGCATTTTTGTTGCAGCATCATCTGCTACTGGAGCACAGCATGGCTTCATAGATAAACTGTGTTTGCGACTACTCTGAAACAAGTGTTAGCTGAATCTAGAGTTATGATTGTAGCCTGGAAAGGTTTACATCGTTCAGATCTCAAGACTCTCAGCTTTCCAGTGGCGTATAACATGTGAAGCTACTTGGAAGATAGACTGAGTAAAATACATATTTATTGTCATGTCCCGTCCACGGGACGTCTGGTACCAGCGGGTTAAAAAGTGAAGACGTAAACTTTGTATCTACAATCGTGTCCAAGTCAGCTGCAGCCACTAAAGTTCATATTTATCTGAGGTGGCCGTCAGTAGCTTTGTTGGTGTCGGCTCATTGGGTTTTCATAGAACTTCATTTATGTTTTGTCTTTGTGTGATTTTAGTCTGGAAAAAGTTTCCTTTCTTTCATCACTTGAGACACTTTTGTCTCATTTACTGCTGTTTGTTTGATGTGTTGGAAATATATTTGATACCATTTAATCTGATAATTTACCGTTAACTCATGGCATTTAGTGGAACAAAGAAAATGTAAAAATAACTGATTTAAAATGGAGAATTTTGCGTGTGTGTTAAGTTATTAGACAGTTCTTGTGATTTTACTTCTATTGAGGAGGTGCTGATATGATTTATGCTAATTAATATTGCAGCATGAAGCTGTGCTGAAGAAGAAGGTTACATATTCACCTGATGATTCATTATTTCAGGAACCAGAGAGATTGTCTACAAAGAAGATTTACTGCTGTTTGGACAGAAGTGCTGGCAGCTCATACGAATTGTAGTGATTATGTAATGCCAAGAAAACATGCTAAATTTAACTGATTGTGTGTTTAAATCTGTTAGATGTACCATAAAATTTGATTATAACAGGACAGTAAAGTAATTTATTATTATTCTACCTGACACCATGTAAGAGATATAACAAAAATGTTTGAGGACACAAACTCCAGATTATATTAAATAAGAGGAAAACAACCATATTGTTGTTGGAAGTGTTTCCTTCTTGTTTGGATGAATCAGATGAAAACAGAGTTAAAATGGATGAAAGACGTCCAACTTACCTGATACAGTTACTGAGACGACATCACTCCACTGTGTTAAATAAAACTCGTCTCTTCTTCCCCGGCAGCTGTAGTCTCCACTGTCAGTAACTCTGCTGATCCAGTGTTCTCTGGATGATGGCGGTCTATTTAACCTGGTTGTTCTCCATTCATATGTCCACTGAGTTCCTCCACCTTCCTGGATCTCACATCTGGCAGTGATTGTCTCACCTCTGTATATCAGAGTCCAGCTGGGCTGCAGGGTGACGGTGACTCTGTTAGAAACTGTTGACACCAAAACCACCATTTAGGATACAAATAAAAGAGGTTCAACTAAAAAAAACACAACTTTTTCGAGCTTTAATTTTTATAGTAATTATGTGAATGTTTGTTGTTCTGCTCTGACGGAAACTGAAGAAAACTCATCAGTTTATCTTGAACAGTCTGACTCCAATCCATCAGATAAAATCCTGATTACCTCCTCTAGCTGAGGCTTCTGTCTGGTTTCTTAGTTCCCCTGCAGACTCATTTCATCTTCTAAGCTTTATTAACATTAATAGCTTTAGTATATGCACCTTTAAATCTTAATGAAACAAAAACCAGTTTATCAATCTGGACTTGGTGTAACTTTCTTTACTTTCTGAATTCATTTCCATCATTTATCTACTGATTGTGGATGTAACGTCATTTACTTCAGTTTGAAATAAAAATGTTCTCTTTATGTAGATAAGAATGAGGTTAGGCCTTAAATTACTTCTATATTAGTTTTACACTTTTAGAAATAATGTTTTCACAATGAATCTTCTGTCCTCAGAAAATCCATGTTGTTGTATTTAAAAAGAAAAATTTCTAAACTCACCAGTTTGCTGAACAAAGACTGTGTTACTGAAAGATGTATAGAAGTATCTTCTAATCCTTCTAAATCCTCTGCAGGTGTATTTGCCTCCTTCTGAGATCTTAAAAACTCCTCCTGGTTTTTCAGATAGTTTGACGTGATTATTTCTGTACAGTTCATAAGTGAATCTTGCAGGAACCTTCAGAGAACAGGTCAGAGTCACACTGCCCCCTTCTGGTATGATTGAACTGTCTGCTGTCAGAGTGACTTTGGCTTCATCTTCTGGAAGTTAATAAAAAACAAGGAAATGATCATCACTATGATGATGTAAGTTATCTATTAAAACATCATCAGATCAGAAATATACTGAACACCAATGAAAACTTTGTAGTTACACGTTAGACACTCTGATCCAACCAGAATCATTAAAACACCAAATGAGAGGAAAGTTTTTTGGAGGAATTCTGTCCATAATTTCAGAAAAATCCACAAACTTATAAACTACATGTCATGAAGCACTGATGCTGTTTATGAGGCTCTTTGTTTCATCTGTAGCAAACCTGGATGTGAAGCATTTCTAGTTCTGAATGTGTAATTTCTAACTTTGGCAGATCTTGTAGGAGACACTTAAACAACTTTTCAGCAGACAGAACAACAAGTCGCTGTTATTACTGATATTATTAACAGTCTATAATGCAAATACATAATAATAAACAATAAAATAAATAAATAAATTATAATAATAAATACCAGATAACTAACAGACTCTGGGGGAAAATCTCATGGTTCAGGGTCAGAGTAGCATCTCATTCCTTTATAAAATCCACCCCATCAATGTACAGAAAAGAGAAATATTTCATTTTACATCCTTGTGTCTGAGAATGTGATCATGTCTACTATCAGTAAATAGACAGTATCTACATGTAATCCTGAAGATTTCAACTGAATAAACACAAAAAGAAACACAAGTTGTTCTGGAGGCTCATGGTGTCCCAACATCTTAATAACATAATACTGGTTTAACTTTCTATTCACTTATATATGAATAGAATATGAACATGAAAAGAAACTAATGCGATTATGAATATGAACTCAGTTTAAATAAAAACAGAAAAATAATTTCTCACCTTCAGCATTAGCATCAATGGACGTACGGAGCACTGCAATAAAGATGAAAACCTCAATAGATTTACTAAACTGATGATAAACTGAGACATTTTAGAAAAGAAAAAGCACAGATCAACAAGAGAAAAAAGAGGAGCATTAAAACCAAAAACATTTCTACAACTTAAACAATACACATGCTGTTTACACACTTCTTCAGTCTAACCTGGACCAAGACACCTGCTGCTTAAACAATCTGATTAGCAAGAAAAACACAGCTCTGTTCTTCTCAGGCTCTCAGAGAAACACATTAAACCAATGATACACAGTCATTCTCACTATATAGAAATATTTTCTATCATCTGCAGACAGAAAGTCAGTGATGTACTTACAGAATAACCCCAGCACACAGAGAAAAGAGTGATCCATCATCACATCCAGTCCTGCTGCACAGCCAGTCAGAAAGTCTTCTAATGTGCATCAACAATAATGATGAAGGAGACGTTACATCTGACATGCATGTGAGACTAATGTCTTTCTAACGTCTCTTCTTAAACAAAAACCACCTCTGTTTCCTTCCCTTTTATCACAGAGCTCAGACAGCATTGGTAGTTTAGACCGCAGCAGTTGGTTGTCATGGTTACATTTCCTGTCCACGGCAGAAACATTTTAGCTGTTTTCATGTACAAAGTTCTGTGCAAGGCCTTAATTAATATAATCCCTAAAGAAATATTGCAATATCATAAACCTCCGTCTTTGTTATGTTGTCGACTTTTATTCCTTCTGTTCTGTCTCTGTTACATTCAGTAAATCTGTGTTTGTGTTTCTCTTGACTTCACTGAAGCTACATGGCTGCCTTTACAGACCTAAACACCAGACAACAGAAATCATGATGAAATTCTGCATGAAATCATACTGCAACACACCTGTGAACATCCAGGGACTGGACACTGATGTGGTAAAGGAGTACCAGTGACTGGGTGTTCACCTCAACAATAAACTGGACTGACCCACCACAGATGCTCTATACAAGAAAGTCCAAACTCATCTCCACTAGCTGAGAAGGCCGAGGTCTTTTGGAGTTAGGAAGTCAGTGCTGAAAACATACAACACTGTGCTAGCATCAGCATGTATTACTGTGTGGTCTGCTGGGGTGGTGAATGTACAGAACAGGGCAGGAAAGAACTGAACAGAAGCTGATCAGAGGATCCAGGTCAGTCCTGGACTTTACTCTGAGCCCCACAGAGTAGGAAGTAGCACCACAGCAGCTCATTCACCCCCACAGAAAACAGTTAAAGTAGTTCAGCCTAACCACAATTGTTATAAATGCCTTGTGCTTTTGTCTGCTACCCACTGTGGTTTTCTCCATCTCAGAGCTCTATTTGTTATTTTCCTCTGCAACACCCACACATCATTCCTCTAGTGCATCTATAGATCAGATCTATATATAAATAAAAACTCTCATATGGATGTATATAGTGTCCAACCTGCCTGGACTAGATTTAAAATCTCTTTATCTCTACATTTGTCATGTTTTGTTTAATTCAGTGTTTCATTGTATTGATGCTACAGTCTGCAGATGTTCTCACATTGTGGTGGGATTGTGGTTTAGACCCCAAACCGTTGACTGAATGTGTCACTGAGCTGAAGCTAAACCTTTTGTTTCACAAAGACAGCATTTATAGCCACAATGTTAAAAACTCTGACAGGTGAAGTGAAGAACATTGATTGTCTCTTCATGATACAAACTCCTGCTGGGAAACATCAGATTGCTGCAGATTAAAACAGAAAATATTTTGTGAAATTGTAAAGATTCTTATTTGAGATGCCTTTGTTTTTCAGCCATGTTGTTATGATAACCTTAAAAATTTTATCTTCTCAGGAGAAACTAGATAGAATTCTGAATTAAATAATAAAGTTTTTTTGTTTGTGTGTGTGTGTCAAACATTATTAGGCTTCTAGGGCCTGAGAACAAACTGACAGGCCAACTTTCCAGTTCTTCACCAAATACAAGTAGGTGTGAGAGTAAGAATAAGCTCATGCATCACATTCAGCTCAGAGCAGCACGTTTGGTTTGAAACTTCCACTTCCCCATTTTAATCCTGCAGCACAGAAAGAAAATAAGCCCACTGTGAAAACATTGTGCAGATAATCCAGTATCTGTGTGTGTTAGTGTGTGTGTGTGTTGGGGGGGGGTTACGCATTTGCAGCAACAGCAAAATAAATATATATATGGGTGGGCCTGGGGGTGGTGCGCCATGGATCTGGGCTCTCGCTATTCTCCTTCCGCTCCCCTCCTTCCATCCTTGGCTGTCTGGTGGGTGGGTGTCTCCTGAGGTCGGTGGCGGCTTGTTGGCTGCAGTTGCTGTGTGGCCTGGTCATGGGGGGCGGCTGCCTCTGGCCTGTCTTGCACTGGGGGGCTTCCTGGGGAAAGGGGTGCCTCGTGCTGCTAGCAGCTCACCATTCGGAGGGAGGTTCTCTTCCCTTCAGACTTTCATCTCCGGACCCCTCTTCTTCCCCGCTCTCTCTCTCTTTCTCACACACACTGTTGTAGAAGAATTACCAAGAGCCCGGAATGAGTAAGAGTATATGAGGTTGATTACAGGAGAAGTATAAGAAAAATACAAACCATACTTGCAAATTTGCGAGAGCTGTCTTGTCCGGGGGCAAACAAGAGGACTCTGATTTGTTACATTTTAGGAATCAGTTTTATTCAACCTGATCGAAGCTGAAGGCCAGTCTCTGAACCAATAAAAGGAAGGAGAGACTGTGAGGCGCCGTTCCCCTATTGTCTCGCCCAAACAGGCTGATATTTTCTAAACAACTGTTCGTATCTAGCCGCTGCCCCGTCAGTCTCAACCTTTCCCCATATCACGAGTCTGGAAGGAAAGTGGTCAACCTGACCTTACACAAGAACACAACAGGAGAATAATAACTTCAATGTTCTATATAAAGGAAAATGCACATTATAAAATGTAATTGAGGATAATAAAGGAATAAATGTATCATATGAATACAAGAATGATTCCACTTGTGATTGTTATATGAGTAAATAAATCGATTACCATATGCATTAAAATTACTTCACACGAAGGGATTTAAGAGGCGTGCATGTCATGCGGGTCATCACTGTCCACTGGTCCACCTGGGGTATCCTCCATGGCATGGTGGGTGGGTTATGAGTGACGTGACTGTTTGATAGTGAGTGCTTGTGGGTGCGGCACAGGGGAGGGTGTGAGTGTGGGGTTATATGGGGTGGAGATTGGAGTAGGCGGACGGTGGGGGAGGGGGGTCGATGTTGCCCTGGTTCCTGGGGTGTGCAGCTGGAACGTCGGGGTGTGTGCTGGCCTACGCCGGGTGGTTGTCTGGGGGGGGGGGGGGGGGGGGGGGGGGGGGGTGCTGGTCCTCCTAGGCATGATGCGGGCCCTCTGCCTTTGGGGGGTGGGGAGGCCGCCTCTGGGCTCCTGAGGCCCTGGGCCCTTTGCTCAGGCCTCCCTGGATGGCCGGACCCTGGCGGGGCCGGCAGCTGCCGATCTTGGACCACTGGGGCTTGTGCTCCAAGACCGTGGGGGGCTCTTGCTGGGGCTCTCCTCTGCTACCCTTCGAGTGGGGCTGGAGTCGTCTTTGGGGTGGGGTAGCTTGGGTTGGGCTCCAGGGCTGCTGCTGAGGGCCCGGGTCTCTGGGCTGCCCTGGTCTGCCTCTGACCTCCGTAGAGGCGTGGTCACATTTGTATGATCTCACTCACCACTCATCACTGATCACTCCTTATTCCTCATCCTCTGCATGCTGACACAGTCACTGGGTTGTCCAGTGGGTTTATACACTGCTTTTATGTGAGATCTTGAATCTCTGTGGTCTTTGATTTTCTTCCGCAATGAATTTTGTTTATTGCCCTTGTTATCCCCAAATGAAGAGATTAAACATCCACTCCACTCACTTGAAACCCTAAGTCCTTGCTCTGTCTGAACACCCAGTGAGCCGACTTTGCAACACACATTGCATCCAAGCTTTTCGTCCTTGGCAATAAGCCAGTTATTCTTTGAGCAAAAATACTGCACTTGATCCTTTGACCAACAGTCTGGCCACTTCTCATCTTGTCTTATGTCATTGTTTATGTCTCTTTCGGTAGCGGTGTCTACAGGAACAGATGTTTGTGTAGCAGCAGCCTCACCGTTGAATGCTAGCTTGCAGCAACCGACCTTCATTGTCTGGTGTTGTAAATGACTGTTCAGCAGTACTACTGTCATCATTCAACTCTGCTCCAGTACATGTCCTCTTTGAGCCCTTTTGGAGCCAGGCTAACATTACAGCCGTGATCATTTTTCTTCCTCTTTTCCTCTCTCATCCAAAGCACATCCACTTGAATACAAATACAGAAGCGAGTGAATAACGGGAAGTGTGGCGTGACATCGTACAACAAGCGTTGTGAGTTAAAACAATAGATTTCTTTTGAGACAACTTTTTTTCTTTTAAATCAACAAATACAAGCTGTAAACTGTGTTGAGGTCAGAGGAGGGTATACAGACTACTGAGGAAAGCCTATAAAAGTCCCAGTATGCACTGCACGCTGTAAAAAAAAGTCCCAGTATGCTAAGGGATAACATTTAAAAGAGCCGATACTGCGTACCCCTGCATACCGGCCCATCTGACACCCAGTAACTTTATTTGACGTTAGCAACAAGGCTAATCAGACTCTTTTGAAATTGTAAAGAGGAGCACTTCTTATTTGAGATGCCCTTGTTTTTCAGCCATGTTGCTATGGTAACCTTAAAAACCTCATCTTCTCAGGAGAAACTAGATAAATCACTAAATTAAAGAATAATTTGCTTTGTTGTGTCAAACATTGTTAGGCTTCTAGGGCCTGAGAAAAACCTGACAGGCCAACTTTCCAGTTCTTCACCACATACAAGGAGGTGTGAGTGCAAGAATGACCTCATGCATCACATTCAGCTCAGAGCTAGTGTGTTTATAGCAGATAAAATGTGTGAAACTGTGAAAGATGTGCTTCAGTTTTTTCTTTGTTTCATTGCAATGATTCTGAAGAGCTCATAAAGTGACAGAAGTATAATACAACGTGCATTGTGTGTTTTCACAGTTAGTGAATGTACAACTGGATGGCCAATATTTAGTTTTTTCTGAAACATTATGTGAGGACGTCATCAAAGAGATGAGTTGAGCAAATATGAAGATATTTTCTACTTTTTTTGTCAGTTAGGAGTAAATACAGTATGATGTGCAGAAAGCAGCCCGTTTGGCTTGAAACTTCCACTTCCCCATTTTAATCCTGCAGCACAGAAAGAAACATGAGCTCAGTGTGAAAACATGCTGCAGATAATCCAGTAGACGCATGAACTAAAGTCAAATTCAAAGTCAGCTTTATTGTCAGTTTTCTTCACATGTGCAAGACATACAAAGGACATACATCATATTTCCCACGGTCCTGCAGTAAAGACAGGACAGGACGTTTCAACAGTGAAGTAACCATTAAAAAATAAAAAGTGCACAGGCACAACAAGCATCTGACACAGTGATAATAAATAAAGTGAAAAGATTTAAGGCATGAACTGATCCTAAGGCTGACTGTACGGGGTTCACAGTGATTTGAAAGTAGCAGCAAAGTTGTATGTATTAGTTGTGGTACTATGTACAAGCAAAGTGAGTCTGGTGGTACGGGAACTGAGACTCCTATACCTCCGCTAGAGGGCAGGGGGCTGAACCTTTTGTGTGCAGGGTGGCTTGCATCACTAACATTGTGATCACTTTGCGTGTGAGGTGGGTGGTGTATATGTCCTTCAGGGAGGGAAGTGGTGCACCAATGATCCTTCCAGCTGGGTTCACTATGTTCTGCAGGGCTCTGCTGTTGTAGTCAGTGCAGCTCCCGCCCCACACAGTGATGCAGCTGGAAAGGATGCTCTCAATGGTTCCTCTGTAGAATGTGGTCATGATGGGTGGTGGAGCTCTTGCCTGCTTGAGTTTGTGCAAGAAGTAGAGGCACCGCTGGGCTTTCCACACCAGTGATGCAGTGTTGGTAGTCCAGGCGAGGTTTTCGCTGATGTGCAACCCCAGGAATTTGAAGCTGCTCACTCTCTCCACAGCAGCGCCATCGATGGTCAGTGACAGGTGTTGAGTGTTGTCTTTCTGGAAGTTGACAACAATCTCCTTGGTCTTGCTGACATTCAGCAGGAGGTTTTTGTCTCTGCACCATGTGGTCAGAAGATCGACCTCTTTCCTTTAGTGAGTCTTGTCGCCCTTGATGATGAGACTCACCAGAGTTGTGTCGTCCGCAAACTTCACCTGGTGATTTGTGCTTAGGTTGTTTTGCAGTCGTGTGTCAGCAGGGTGAAAAGCAGGGGACTGAGCACACAGCCTTGGGGAGCCCCTGTACTCAGCGTGATGCATCTTTGGGTGTTGTTGTCAACACGTACTGCTTGTGATCTCTGACTGAGGAAGTCCAGCAGCCAGTTGCAGAGGGAGGTAATTTATTTCAAACAGGTTCATCGAGGCATAAAATGAACCTGAGGCATTGTTTAGCTTTTATTCTCACCCCAGCCATACCCAGGGGGAACAGGGGTGTGAGAGGTCCACATTACCCTCTCCCTCCCCGCTCCTGACTGTTTGTGAAGTGTGTGTTGTTTGCAATTTAAATTGAGGGGCAGTGACCGCAATGTCCCGGGAGCCGGGCCGCCCGACATGCACCGCATGACATGTCCCCCACGGTATTGTTTGTGTATTGTGTTTCTTGTGTTTTGGTGTCTAAGTGCAATTAAAATTGAGAGGTGAGTCGCCACGGGGTTCATCCGAGGAGACCACTGAATGGCCCCCTCCGCTCCACCCCGCATGGCGGGCACACAGACATGATGCACAAGACAGACAGAGGGAGCCAGATGCACGCACTAGGGCAATCCAGGAACACACACACACAGGGGAGACAGACAGGAACCCTAACAATCACGCTCTTGTTCATGGTGACTGGTGTCGGTCTTTATTGCTGGCTGAGGCCGAGAAGCCTGGTTGTTGTAAAATGCAGTCAGCATAGCTCATCATTAACAACTAAACGTCCAATGTATTTATATTCTTTAGCTTTGATGAAGGTAGGGGTGTTGCAGCTCTGCTCTTCCTGTGAATGAGGACATTTCTATTTTTACTGGCTGTAAAGTGACAGCAGAGAGCCGTAAGCAAAGCGCTTTTATATTGTATAAAAACTTGTGTGTTAAAGTTCAGGAAACAGGTACCAAAAATGGGTTGTGTGTAAGTCAAGATGCTCAACCTGTCGATAATACTCAAAAGAAGGCACTTACATGCTAAGAAATTAAAAAAAAAAATGTTGATGTGATTTTATTTGAATCGTTTTATGTGATATTTTGTAGCACTTTAAGATTGTTCTTCAATTTAAGTGCTTTACAAATAAATTATTATTATTATTATTATTATTATTATTATTATTATTATTATTATTATTATTATTATTATTATTATTATTATTATTATTAAATGACCAACAGTAACAAAAGGTGCTCAACAAGGGTCTTTTATTCTTAAGTGTGAACACACCTTTAGTGTGCTGGAGATCAGTGCGCAGATAAAATAAGCCTAATTCCCCCAAACTGCAACACAAAAAATATCAGCAAAGGTCTTTGCATGTAGATCTTAATTGACCCTAAATTATTAGAATGTATAAAAAAGCTCTAATTTCAGCTCTGTCTGCTTTCTGCTGCAGTGACGTTTGACAATAAATAAATCCACTTCCTCATTTCTTACTGCCGTCACCAAGAAAAAACTAAGCTCTTTTTTCTTTTTACGTACTAAGATGTACAGATAAACCTGAACAATGACTTAATGTAAAAATACAGGAACCATTAGAAATACATAAAGTGATGTTGTATTGGCCTCTTGTTATTTTCCTTATAGTCTATAGTGAGTGGATTTATCAGCAGGCCTATCTAAAAATTAGCTAATTATTAAGTTCCTGGGTTAAATTCCTAATGGATGACAATGACGATGTTAACATCATCTCAATCTGCTTTACAGTATGTCATTTTTTTTTTATACATGTTTTTTTTTTTGTTGTTGTTGACTTCTTAAGAAATCAGGTGCTTGTTAGAAACCTGTCTGAGCAAAGTGGTCCAGGCTGGTTCCAACCACCAGCCACGCTGTAAAAACTATCATATAGTCTTTCTTCAAAAGCTTGCGCAATTTCTGCAGTTGTTCTCGTCTTCATCCCCCCCTTAATGATCCTCTTCTTCTCTGGTGTATTTCTTTTGCTGGTTGCATGTCAGCTAAACTCTCCATCTGTCTGCGTATCCATCTTCTGCGTCGAGCTTAAATGGTCTTAAAGATGTCGGCTAGAGCTGTGAAACCTCAACAAGTGTCCAGATCATACACACTGGGTTGTATGGCATGTGCCCGTTTCTTTTTCTCAGCAAGTCACCAAAGTTTACAGAAAGATGTCACGCTTCAGCAGATTGAACCCACAAAAGATCAGAGCCTCAGGATTGGATCAATAAAATTTTATTGTGCACAGGAAGATGTCTCAAGACTGTTATATCTGGTCCTTGGCAGTAGGCTCATCTGTGGACGTAGGAGAACTGAGTTGGCGAACTAAATGACCGTAGGGCAATGTTTCAGGTATATGAACAATATAACAGCAGAAGTGATGCAATCCTGATCTGGAATCTCCACCGGGAAACTGCGAGCGACAACAGGAGATAATGTAAGAAGAACTAGAGGGTTAATAGCACCAGGTTATTCTGATTCAGGCAGAGCACTCCAAGAGCTCCAGTATTTCCTTCTATTCCTCCAAAAAGGAAATAAGCTTGGTCCAGAATCCATATCCAATACGTAAAATAATGAGAAGGTGAAAATCCAAGAGAGCCGCACAAAAAATAGAGCAAAACGTTACCAGGCTGATGCAGACAGATGAGAAGGGCTGGAAACCAAGGTTATTATAGTTAACGAAAACTAACGAAAAAACGAAAACTAAAATTAAAAAAAACATTCTCGTTAACTGAAATAAAAATAAAAACGAGAGTTTTAAAAAAAACGAAAACTAACTGAAACTGTATTGTGTGTTTACAAAACGAACTAAAACAAACTAAAATGAAAGCAAAAATGTCCTTCGTTTTCGTTTTTTGTACATTTATTTCATACATAAGGCCTCGGGGTTGATATGAAATCTGTTTACTTCGCTCTGCCGGATTTACGCCAGGTGTCTGCGTCGTACGCCGTGACGTCACGTGTCAAGAGCGTGTCCGCCCGCGCCGCTAGCGTGATGCTACGGAGAAAGTTAGGAGAAAGCGAGGAGAGTCCTATTTGGGATTTCTTTCATTATGACCATGTCAAAGATAAAGTGTCTTGTAGAGAAGAAGCAGGTGGTAAATATGTGGAAGGAAAAACCACGATTCTGAAAATCCATTTGAAAAGCTGCACATGAAGGTTAACCAGGAGTCCCTGGACGTTAAGCTTCAGCCAGGCCGAGCAGCATGGGGAGGGACCGTGAGTCACAGACACACTGACAGTTACACACACACACACACACATACGCAAACAGACCTACACACACAGTCACACACAAAATCTTGAAAAGCTGAATTTGAGAGGCTTAAACTCGTTTTTGTTTACAGTGTTGGACAGCAGGTTATGTATGTTTAGCATAGAAGGAAAGGCAGTTTATTTGTACAGCACATTTCATGTACAGGACCATTCAAAGTGCTTTACATAAAACAAAAGCATTAAAGATATTAAGAAATAGTAAAAGGCAGCAATACATAGCAAGAATCAGCTGCTAGGTTTATATTCTCTGAACATATCACAGATGTATTCTGGGCCTAAACCATTCTGCAATGTAAAAAAGCAGAAGGGTTTTAAAATCTATTCTGTGACTGACTGGAAACCAGTATAAACTAGAAACCAGGTTATACTAGAAACGAGTGTAAAGATTTCAAAACTGGTGTGATGTGTTCAGATCTCTTAGTCCTGGTTAAAACTCTAGCAGCAGCATTCTGGATGAGTTGCAGATGTTTAATGCTCTTTTTAGGAAGTCCTGCTAAAAAATATTACAGTAATCCAGTCTACTGGAGATGGATTCATGGATGATTTTCTCCTGGTCTTTCTGGAAGACTAAACTTTTAATTCTGAAAAGAAAAGAAAAGCACATTAGCATCCAGCTGAGATACATCAGTATCTTAACCAGCTGCTGGCTCTGTGTTCTACCAAACACGTTAACTTTCAGTGTGTAAAATATTCACAGCTTTATCATGTCCAGTATAACATGTAAGGTTCTGTACTGTTAAACAGATGCAGTGATTTATACTAAAGCTGCTGCACCTTTAGTTCAATTCTTTATGTAGTTAATTGTGAATTGTTTCATCTGAATGAATTAAACCTCTGGTCTAGAGTTTGTTGGATTGTTGAGGTTGTTCATGATGAGTCAGATTTATCTCCTTTAGACTCCTGGCTGCCAAGAACTGTGAATTGTCTCTTGAATGGATTCATGTTGTGTTGATGTGTCTTTAGTATGTTGGTTATGTTGATTTTTACCTAGCACACTATCTCAGAAGCAGCATTGCACACATTTTATTTTTTTTATTTATGGACTGTTGTCTTTGATTTGTCGTTGGCTGTTCATGTTTCCTGTTTCCTCCTGATAAAGTTTTTAAAAAGTGTATCTTAAGTTTTATTATACAGTGCTTATTCTGATTACTTTGAATTTTGCACCTGGCAAATACTCTAATTTAGAAAAAACTAACAAAAAACTAAAACTAACACTAAAACTAATAAAAACTAAACTAAAACTAAGCATTTTTAAAAAAACGAAAACTAATAAAAACTAGAAAATATGTTCTAAAAACTAATTAAAACTAACTGAATTTGAAAATAAAAAGTCAAAACGAAATTAAAACTAAAACTAATAAAAAATCCAAAACTATTATAACCTTGCTGGAAACTTACAGGAGTAAACGCTGATTATCTGGCAGTAAGCAGCAGAGACTCCTGATTATCAAGGGAGCAACACAGGTGGAAAGTATTAGCAATCAGATGCCTTCAGAGGCAGCTGGGAAATCCCATCCCCAACATAAAACTGTAACAGAAAGATGTCTCATTAGCAAAGACCTTGATGAGCAGTTTGATTAATCTGAATCAGGTGTGCTGGAGTTTGAAACCTCGAAAACATGCAGGGCAGGTGTCCCCATAGGCCAGGATGGAAAAAGACTGAATTAAATAATAAGGAATTCAAGAAAATAATCATTATAAAATAAAAATGAACATGAAGTTGAACTTCAGCACACAAATGCATGAATAACAAACCAACAGTTTATTCAAATTTCCAAGTTACTGATGAAACTTACAAGCTGTCTCCATCCTCTCTGTGATGTTATTTGTGCTAACATGGTTGTTGCCACTGCAGACAACAGTTCTGTTCTCAGTGAAGACGGTGATGTTGAAATTGTGGAATGACTTCTGAGGTGGTCTGCAGCCGTCTTCATCACAGACGGACCACAGCAAGTTGTCCTGGATGGAGCAGTTTACTGTGACGCTGCAGGATCCCTCAGTCAGGTTGGAGTGGTGCTCTGACGTCATCGTCATCACTGGTCTGGGAACCATGTCTGCAACAGCCAAACAATCAGATACAATCATGATATAATGGCGCCCTCCTCTGGCCGCCAGCTGTAAACACAAGACAATCATCAAACGTTCAGATGTGTGTTTTATGTTTTTATTAAGATATGTGAGGAAATGAGAATTGACTACTTTTAAAGTTGCAGTGTAAAAAAAACATCCTTTTGTAATGTCTTGTAAAGACAGCAAAGATTTATTTGTACTTTCTACCAGGTCAATACTCAGTACAGACATATAAATAGAGAAGATCAATGTATAGTACAGGCTAAATACAAAGTACTGCAAAAGGACTGACCTTGGATGAAGACTTGATATGTCTCAGAAACTGAATTATAATCACTTTATAGATACTGGTGTCGTTGTCAGTCAACATTTTTATGTAA
Organism: Melanotaenia boesemani; assembly: GCF_017639745.1. Lineage (NCBI taxonomy): Eukaryota > Metazoa > Chordata > Actinopteri > Atheriniformes > Melanotaeniidae > Melanotaenia > Melanotaenia boesemani. Next base: position 25,695,910 of record NC_055686.1, read on the forward strand.
AGGGAAAAGTTTTTGCGACCAGGCCGTGTTTTCTCTTTATAGCTGGAATTGATGCCTCTCTCAGTATAAATAACTTTACCAGAGAATTTCCATTTACCACCAAAATATGGAGGATTTTTACTGACATTCAGACACAAAGTTGTTTCTGAGAACGTAATATGTTGCTTTTGGATGTTCTGCCATAGTTCCTAATGAAAGGAAAAAGAAAACATTCAAGGTCATTTTTAAATACACAGTCACAGCCTTTCAAAACAAAGAACACATAGCAAACATACGGAAATAGGTGATAGAGGGAAAGTGGAGAAAGTGCTCATTTTTAAATTTATTTTACATTAATTTAGTGGCATTGTTGTAAGCAAATGTCTGTAAAGCTAAAGTGAATGCTTGTTAAAAAAAAAACATTAAAATAATCACTTTTTGTCTGTTTGTTTTCTCGTTTTTTAGAGTTGAGCAGGATAGGAAACATATTCTCTAAGATTTTACTTAATTTTTTTATTTAGTTAATGGTCAAAAATGAATAAATGGACAGATTTAATTTATCATAAAATAACTTGTGAAATATATTCATCACTACAATGGTGTTACAGTAATTTTCTTGTTTTTGTAATGAAAATTAAATTAAAGCACATTAACTAGTTCAGACATCCTATATGCAAAGATGAAAAAATGTCATAATTGATCTTATCTGTAAAAGTCCAGCAGCTCAGAAAAGAAACATTTTTTGGACGCTCATCGTTATAATCTTAACAAGTGTGGAATAGGAACGCATGGCGTGTTAAATAGTGCAGCAAACCATGAATCTACCCAGAACAACACCACCAGGTGCCAAACTCAGGAAACGAAAGAGAAAAGAAAAAAATAGAAAAGAGTTCCAGCATTAGAGAACCAATAAATAATTTATCTAAATGCAGTCGACAATCTAGTGTTGCTTCTTTCAACCATGATGCCTAACGTCCCACAAAAAGTGAGATAGCAGTAAGTTATTTTGTGTTAATGCATGCCATAGGGAAGTAGGGCTGGTTTGTGTATCTTTGAGATCTCACGCTGCCATTATGAAGTAATAAAGTAACTGGCTAAAATTCTGTTTGATTTTACTTATTTTATTTGGTGTTGCCTTCAACCATTACTAACAAATAATGTAAACTAATAACTGCAGTTTCTCCCTGTGTGTCAATAACACCCAGACGGTTACTTAATACAAGCACCAGAATAAGAAAACTGGAACCACAAAATGTGTAACTGCAGCTTTTTCTAAGTGAATAGATAAATATTAATGCACCATCAAGATGATGAGCAAATGTTATCTTATTATTACCATTGTAATAAAAACCTGTTACTAATCATAAAGCAGCATTCTGAGAAGCTTGTATATTTGTCTTCTTACGTAAATTACATTTCCTATAAGAGAGGGAATTAATGATATGCCAGCCATTTATGTTTTAGTTGGCAAGCTTCAAGTTCTCTGTGAATGGTTTTTATCTTAAAAATGTCATCAAATAATTTCACATTTCCTGTTTTTTTTTAAACTTGTCCCGTCCAACATTGTAGTAACAGAATGATTAGGTGTGTCCCAATTCAGGGTCTGCACACCCGTGCCTCTATTGTCGAGGCGGCCAGCCGCAGCTGTGGCCGTAAGGGCATCGGTGCCTGTCGTGGCGGTAACCCCCGAACTCGTTGGTGGACACCAGCAGTAAGGGATGCCGTCAAGCTGAAGAAGGAGTCCTGTCGGGCCTATTTTGGCCTGTGGGACTCCAGAGGCAGCTGATGGGTATCGGCGAGCTAAGCGGAGCGCACCTTCGGTGGTCGCTAAGGCAAAAGCTCGGGCATGGGAGGAGTTTGGAGAGGCCATGGAGAATGACTTCCGGACGGCTTCGAGGAGATTCTGGTCCACCATCCGGCGGCTCAGGAGGGGAAAGCAGTGCTTCGTCAACACTGTGTACAGTGGGGATGGGGGGGCTGCTGACCTCGACTCGAGACGTTGTGAGGCAGTGGAGGGAATACTTCGAAGACCTCCTCAATCCTACCAACACGTCTTCTGATGAGGAAGCAGAGTCTGGGATAGCTGGTGCTGGCTCGCCTATCTCTGGGGCTGAGGTCGCTGAGGTGGATAAAAATCTTCTTGGTGGCAAGGCCCCAGGGGTGGATGAGGTCCGCCCGGAGTTCCTTAAGGCTCTGGATGCTGTAGGGCTGTCTTGGTTGACACGCCTCTGCAGCATCGCGTGGACATCGGGGACAGTCTCCCTGGACTGGCAGACTGGGGTGGTGGTCCCCCTCTTCAAAAAAGGGGACCTGAGGGTGTGCTCCAACTACAGGGGGATCACATTCCTCAGCATCCCCGGTAAGGTCTATTCAGGGGTGCTGCAGAGGAGGGTCCGTTGGATAGTCGAACCTCGGATTGAGGAGGAGAAGTGTGGTTTTCATCCCGGTCGTGGAACAGTGGACCAGCTCTACACCCTCTTTGGGGTCTTTGAGGGGGCATGGGAGTTTGCCCAACCAATCTACATGTGTTTTGTGGATTTGGAGAAGGCATTTGACCGTGTTCCCCGGGGACTCCTGTGGGGGGTACTCCGGGAGTATGGAGTGCTGGACTCGCTTGTAAGAGCTGTCCGGTCCCTGTACGACCGGTGTCAGAGCTTGGTCCGCATTGCCGGCAGTAAATCAGAATCGTTTCCAGTGCGGGTTGGACTCCGCCAAGGCTGTCCTCTGTCACCAATTCTGTTCATAACTTTTATGGACAGAATTTCTAGCCGCAGCCGAGGTGTGGAGGGAATCCGGTTCGGTGGCCTCAGGATTGGGTCTCTGCTCTTTGTGGATGACGTGGTTCTGTTGGCTTCATCGGGACATGATCTTCAGCTCTCACTGGAGCGATTCGCAGCCGAGTGTGAAGTGGCTGGGATGAGAATCAGCACCTCCAAATCCGAGACCATGGTCCTCAGCCGGAAAAGGGTGGAGTGCGCTCTCCGGGTCTGCGATGGGGTCCTGCCCCAAGTGGAGGAGTTTACATATCTCCGGGTCTTGTTCACGAGTGAGGGAAGGATTGTGCGGGAGATCGACAGGCGGATTGGTGCGGCGTCCGCAGTGATGCGGGCTCTGCATCGGTCTGTCATGGTGAAGAGAGAGCTGAGCCAAAAGGCAAAGCTCTCAATTTACCGGTCGATCTACGTTCCTACCCTCACCTATGGTCATGAGCTGTGGGTAATGACCAAGAGAATGAGATCTCGAATACAAGCGGCCGACATGAGTTTCCTCCGCAGGGTGGCCGGGCTCTCCCTTAGAGATAGGGTGAGAAGCTCTGTGATCCGGGAGGAGCTCAGAGTAGAGCCGCTTCTCCTCCACATCGAGAGGAGCCAGATGAGGTGGCTCGGGCATCTGGTTAGGATGCCTCCTGGACGCCTCCCTGGTGAGGTGTTCCAGGCACGTCCCACCGGAAAGAGGCAGACCCAGGACACGCTGGACAGACTACGTCTCTCGGCTGGCCTGGGAACACCTCGGGATCCCTTCGGATGAGCTGGTGAATGTGGCCGGGGAGAGGGAAGTCTGGGTTTCCCTGCTTAGGCAGCTGCCCCCGCGACCCGACTTCGGATAAGCGGAAGAAAATGGATCGATGGATGGGGAAAAAATTAACATTTTTATCACAATTTAGAATGTAAATCTGTTCAATTATTGTTAAGAATGTTTTCATCTTTTGTATAAAACTGTACCAATGTTATTTTCAGAATCATTCAGAGTCACTGTGTTCATATTGTTGGTGCAGTTTTATTTGGAATTCTAGTGTTTTGAAATGGCGAGTTTGTCAGATTGTGTTTTATGTAGAGAACCTGTTTGGTGTTTATAAAAATGTGTAATTTTGAATTGTGTTGTTGTGTTATTGTTATTCATTGTTCACATGTGTTCAATAAATGTTCATTAAAATGTTCAAATGTTCAATAAAAACATATTAAAATGTCCATTCAGTTTTGTTCACTCACCAGTAGGTGGCAATATTGAGACAAATGTTGGTAATTGTGTCACTCAACTGTAGAAGAGAATCAACTGATGTTTCAAGCTGTTTGCAAACACTGCAGCTGCAACATTGCAATATGTGACAAAATGAATAACGTTATAAATGCATAAATTTTTTTTTATTTAAACAGATGCTGTAAATGATAAAGATTTCTTTTGAGATGTGAGATGCAGAATTGGAGAACTGCTGATGTAAAACGGTAGGTTGAAGTACAGTTTAGTCCATTATTTACCTGATAATAGCAGTTATCTTTTATAATAGATTTAAGCCAAATGTATTAAGCAACATGATAACAGCACAGAAATAGTTAACAATAAACTGCAACCTGTAAGTTGATGATAACATGATGATGAGCTTCTGCAGCTGATGCGACGTCATAATCAGTGACAAAACCTCCTTTATCCATTTTACATCAGCAAGAAACCTTCTAACTCCATGTAAGCTTGATTTGGGTAAAATATTGATAAAGTAATAACACAATCAAATATATGATGATAATGTAAAACATAATACCAAGTTTGATGATATTATGTCCAATTATTACAAAAACCATAAAGTTTTATTCATTTCTTGAAAAATAACAGTTTTGGACACAGGAGGTTTGCGCCCGACAGCAGCGATATGATGATCGTAAGGAACAGCATGTTTGATGAGACAAATATTGAGATATTTGTCAGGAAGAAGACATTTTTATTGTTCCATAGTTTTGTGAAGACATGAAGTGAATGAAGTAAAACCTACAGTCATACTTCTGCTTTCATTGTTCTACACTGTATACATTTTCTGTAAAAACTGTTTTTCTTCTTGATGGCATTTTGTAATCCTTTGTAATCCATGGACAATGATTATATTTATATTTACTTAAGAATTTGTCATATGCTCTATCAACATCTGCCTCTTCCAATATAGTTTCCAGTTGAATGTTAAGAGCTCATTTTAAATCCATATTGTCTCTTCTGTCCTCACCCGCTTATACTTTAACATATTATCCCTTTTGTCCTTGTTACAGTTATAATAAATGGCAAAAACTGGCAAATGATCACTGATATCATTGATCAGTAATCCACTCACAGTTTTGTTGTGCATTTCATTTGTGAATATATTATCGATAAGTGTAGCACTTTGTGATGTAATTCTGCTAGGTCTTGTTATTTTGGGGTACAGGCCTATGTTATACATTGTACTGATAAACTCTTCTGTCATATTATGCTTATTTGGATTTAGTAAATCTATGTTAAAGTCATTACAAATAAAAATAGTTTTATTACATGAATTCCTAAACTTTTCATCCATCTATTCTTTGAGAATCTCATTTCTGGAACCTGGTGTTCTATATATACATCTCAAAATAACATTTTTCCTATTTTCCTGACATATTTCTATTGTTATAACTTCCAATATAATATTAATAACTGTTGTCATTCTTTCTACCAGCTTATAAACATATGTCTTGTCCACATAAAAGGCCACTCCCCCTCCTTGCTTGTTTTTTCTGTTAATAAAGATCAAATCATATCCATCTAATTCGGAGTCTGTTCCCTTATCTGGTTTCATGCCAGTCTCTGTAACTGCAATGATACTGAAGGCACTGCTGGCTTTTAGGCTGGGCCATTTTTTTAGGCTACTAATAGTTCTAATTATAAAAGGTATGATACCTGTTGGTACACAAATCTTAGATCAACCATTTAGTCATGATTGATTCTTGGCTGAACTAATTATAGCTGAGCACCGATGCCCCCTCCCTCTTGGGCCACGGTTGTCATGTCAGTCAAATTGTTTTTAAAGTTCTCTATAAATAAAGTTGGATTGGATTCCTGATGTTAGAAAGTTAACACAGGAAATTAAGCAGATAATATTTTGTGTGTTATTCTTTTTCTTAATGATTCCAGGCTGATGTTAACGTCCTCCTCTCACCATTTTCAACATGTATAAGATAACAAGACAAGTAACATTTAAATAAAGATATTCAAACATTTATTTTTCACTCGTCTTTATTAACACTCAACAAAATTTGATAAAGAAATGAAACCGGAAAAAAAGGCTAAATAATATCCACACAATAGCATTCTTAGCAATCTTGCTCATCACACTTTAAAGCGTACACCATCATTGTTCAATCCTTGAAAGACATTCAGGGAAACACACACACACACACACACACAACATAACACCACCAACCTCTGACAGGGAGGAAAAACACCACATAACATCCAACATATGACTTGGTTATAGTACACTTGTATATTAAATAAGCAGAGTACTACATACTTACACAGCTGAGCACATTGAAATGTTATCAAAGCCAGTTAACTCTATTAAACCCATTTTAATACTGACAGTGAATATTTCAGTCATTTAATGTTTAACTTGTAAAATACAACAAGGTCAATTTGTTTTTCTTCAATCCATGGTCACATTATTAAAAATCTTTTCATAATTTTGTTTTAATTTGCTACTATGTATTATGTTGCAGACGAGGTATAAGATGGACATGGCTGTTAAGCTTTGGTCTTAGTTTTCTTACGTTTTTGCAACAAAAAGCATAAAAAAGAACAAATAAATCCAGATCATGTAATATTTTAAAGAAATGTGACACAAAACTGGACAAATGACTGTCTGATGGACGCTTGGACGTATAGAACAGTTGCTAACACGTTTAAACAAGAATATTGTTTCTGCTTGTTGTCCACAAGTCTCTTCTTTTGGTGGTAATAATCTTCTTTTCATGGACCTAAAACACAGATAAAGAAAACATTTTAAAGAAAAAAAGAAAATGAAAATGGACAAACGGTGAGATTTTTAAGTTAAATGGTAAATATGAGGTGATGACTGTTAAACTACGATGAGGAACAAAGTGACATCAGAAGCTGATTCATTCACAGTAAATGAACTAGTTGGTCAAATATCTCATCCAAGTTAAAGAAAAAGAAAATGTTTTATTTTACAATAAAACAACATTTTCCTTTGATAAATTTCATGTAAATATCTAAATCTAAAACTTCAACAGCCGTAGTAAGATTGAAGAGGTCCATAGTTACTTCTAGAAAATGATGAAGAAACTTCATTATAAATATATAAATGCAGTTATTTTACTGCTACTCATCCAGAAGTTGTCATGTTTACATTAGTACCTGTTGCTGATTCAGGATGCACATTAATGTAGTCAGAGCTCTCGTGTCTCCCTGTAACAATGATGGTTTCAGTGTATTCAGTAACACACACTTTATGTTTCTATTAGACTCTGATATTTGTAGTAACATAAACAAAAATGATTTTGTAAAATATTTTATGTACTTACTGCTCTTATCACGACCTTTAAGGTTAAGATGAGATGTGACGTTGCTGTGTTCATCTGCTGGTGCGTCTAAAATAAATATTTACATACATTTAGGGCGAGTCATGCTTCCCTACATTATATGGTCTTCTGACAGCTCCACATGAATCAGGTTTATACTGTACCACTTCCAGTGTTTCCACAACCTCTGACTGATTCGTAGACAGCAGCATCACCTGCATGTCAGAGAAAATAAAGAAAATCAGATTTGTGACAAGTTACCATTTTATTACTGTTGTGAAATGCTAAATGAATAGTGATGTTTAATATGTTTAGTTCGCTGAGTATGAATTTGCCTGTATTTCATGATTAGTTGCTGTTAAAACTCTGACATGCATATGAATCGTTTAGTTTCTAAGAGCAACGACAGTGTTTTATTTTGAAGTGCTTTATTTTAAAGTAACAGGAAGTGACCGTTTTTAAAAGGACAAACTGTTTTGAGTTAAACTAGATGTGGCGCGTTTGTCGTTTTTGTTTATTTTAACTTTAAAGTAAAAGTTTAATAACATCCGTTTTGCCTGATTTATGAAGCTCCAGCTACGTAACAATTACAAACTGAGACATTATTTGTAGGACTGACCATGAAGGAGAGAGGAATAAACCTGAGTTTCATTCTCGTTGACTGACTGTTGTGTAGCAGAGACTCGGTCGATGTTCAGAATCTGATTCAACCTGAAAAATAAAAATAAATAATGTTCATTTAATAAGAGTCATATCATGTAAAACAGTTGTTATATTTAATGTGAGCCATGTACCAACCTGTTACAACATGCATCTGTAAAAAATAAAAAAGAGATGAAAATGAGTTCTTGTATAATTAATCTGTTAAACCATGTTAGAATAGTTAGTCATTTTCAGTAAATCAGTTTCTACCATTTTCAATAAGTGATAAAAGTTTTCACCTTTTTTTCTGCAGCAACACAACAGCAGCACAAAGACAATGTGCTGCTGTTGTGTTGTGTTCGTATGGGGTGGTATTTTTAATGTGCTCTTGATTTCTTACACAAGTCTGATGAATAATGGTGAAAGTGTGGTGTCTAATTATTAGCATCATGTAGGCAGTATAATCATGTTTAGATGTACTAAGCACATTTAGGAATTAGGGTTTGTTTCTGTAAGTATCATATGGATCCAGCAAACTCCACAACCTTTAGAGTAGGCAGTACCACATGAACTTGGTCAACTCAATGAACCCTATAGGGTACAGCATCACATGATTTCATATACAAGTCTCAGGGGTTCCACATGTTAGCTTAGGACTGTTCTTTGTCTGTGAACCTATATAAGGCCAGTGGTACCCATAGTCCAGGGGATTTCTCTACAACTGGCCCAGAGACCTCACAGATGCTGCAGATCTGTTTAAGATGTCACTTTTTGTAATAAACCTTTTTGTATTTTACATCAAGCTGCTGTCTAGAGCTCTTTTTACCACTAAACTATTGTTCCACATCATCTGTTTCAAGTAATTCACAACAAAAGTGAGACAGAAATGTTTATAAAGTTCAGCAGGAAAGTCATCAGGTCCAGGTGATTTATTGTTGGACGTGTGGAAAAGGGCTTTATGGAGATCTGCTGATGTTAAAGGTGTTTCAAGCACATCTGCTGTTTCTCTAAACATCTGAGGTAGATTAAGATTTAAGAAAGATTATATTTCCTCTTGGTTTGGATCTTCTTCTGATTAATGTAATTTTATATAAAGTATGTTGATGTTCTTAAGTTTATTTGTTTTTTTTATTTATTTATTTGCAATAAAGAAATTAAGGTCTCACCCTTGGACCGTTTGCAGAGACACAACAAGAGCAGAAAAATCAATAATATGATTCCAATAACTGATCCAACCATCAACAGCACAGGAAATGAAGAGCTTTCAGGTCTGGACACAGCTGGAAACACAACAGAAAGTAATAATGTTATTTATATGAAGGGTTTAGAACATAATTCTCTCAGTGTTTCCAGAAAAATAAAGGTGATTTCAAGCTTGAACACAATGAAAAAAAATCCAGATCTACAGAAAAAACTCATCAACAAACTTTTTGTTTCTCCTGCTTTGAGCAGAAAAATGATTTACAAAGTAAAATGTTTCATAATTTAATCCTGCTCACCTGTAACTGACATCCAGCTCTGTTGTGACGTCTTTCCTGCATGTTGACACTTGTAGAAACCTTCGTCTGACTGTGACACTGCAGAGATGTTCAGCTCCTCTCTGCCATCATGTTGGAGAAGTTTGTCATTGTGATAGAAAGAAACAGTGGAAAGTGTGTTTTGTTCTCTCAGTCTGCAGCTCAGACTGACAGAAGCTCCCTCAGTCACAGGATGGACGGGGCTCACCAGGATGACGCCATCATCATCATCTGTAAAGAAAAGTCACTGGATATTAAGTTCAGTCAGAGATCAGCTGGTAGAGAGATTCAGAAAAAGCTGATTTATAGAGAAGTAAATAAACTCTTTATCATTAAACACAGACATCTGATCATGTGTATTTAAAAACATACACATGTCCTGTATATACATATATACACACATACATGTTTACACAGATCTAGACATGGTGTGGCAGTGGTTCAGTCTAGTTCTGAGTGTGGTCTGTCCAGGGCAGGTGGTGGTGGAAGTATTGTAAAGCCTGACAGCAGCAGGCAGGAATGAAGAAGAAATATTTATTGTTCTATAGTTTTGTGAAGAGATGAAGTGAATGAAGTAAAACCTACAGTCAAGAGTTTGATGCTGCTTTGTGGTGATGGAAGAGAGAGTAGTTTATTTAAAGAATGGATTTATATTTAATCTGCTGAACACAGAAGGAATTAATCTAGCAATAATAAACACAAAATCATAGGATGTAATCACGAGACAAACACTGAAAATCCATTTCTATATGGAAATGACATTAATGATAAGTGAAACTTAAAAATGAAAACAAAGCATCATAACATACTCTGTACAGTGATGTTGACTGTGTTGCTGAACTCTCCTGATCCAGACTAACACCAGTAAACTCCACTGTGGTTCATGTTCATGTTACATGAGGATCCAGTCATTCTCCCCCAGGAGGAGCAGCGTGACAGATGATGTGTTTCTGTAAAGCTCATCACTCTCCACTCAGCAGAGTTTCCTCCACAGTTCAGTGAAACAGATTCAGATGTGAAGTGTTGAACTCTGTCAGGATTCACTGTGAGAGACGCTGCTGGATGAACATCTGAAAAACAAACATGTAATGAGATTTCTATAAAACACATTAAAATGTAAAAAAGCCTCATTGCAAATATTCCTTTAGTTTATATTTTATTAATTTCTGAAGATCAGAGCTCACATGTCAACAAGATTATCAAACTGGGATTTTATGAACATTTTTCAGTATATTTTAAATAACAAGCTGTGTAGGAGCTATAGTTTTTGATATTGATGCGTGGACTGACAGGTGTGCTGAGGTACAGAGACAAAGGTTTTTTGACCGTCACTAAGTTATGTTACCAACAAATACTGTTGCTACAATAAGTGTTAACTAAGAACTGTTGTGAAACCCAGGAAAAGCTTGGATGTACCAACTGAAAGATACTTGGAGTAACATAAGAATAAAACCACAAACACGACCTAAGTCTTCCGTGATTTGTGAGCAAGAAAAAGTAATATAATTACGAATCAAGCCAACCTCACCTCCTGTCAAGTAAAAGAGTGGCTCTAACATGCTACAAGTTGTTGCCACTACAAGCTGTGTACATCTAAACAACCATCTTTCAAACATATAAATGAACGTTTTAAGTTTAAATATTTCATTGCTTCATCCAGTCAGTGTTTTCCTCTTCAGTGTCTCAGTTTGGTAGATACTGATCTCATCCACACACCTGCCCGCTGACTTAATAATAAGTAAGAATATACAGAAATACACGGTTTTCATCTTATTAACTGAACACAAAAAATATTCACAATAACGTACAACATGGAGTTTGGTTTAAAAGATAGTTTCAGTCAGAGAAAAATATTAGAATGAAAGTGAGCTCTGCAATATTATTACAATGACAATAAAGTGTTGAATCTGAAAACATAACTGATCCTCACTGAGAGGACAGAAACACACTGACCTGCAGACCAGAGAAACTTTACTTCACTGTAATCAGTGTGATACTCTGGGTCTCCTCTTCCAGCTCTACACACACATCCTGCTGTGTGTGTTTGTCCATGAATGATGTAGGAATCATGTTCAGTCCCAGCAGTGCTACCAGGCAGCAGATCATAACTGTACCAGCTGGATAACAGATCAGGAACAGCTTTCTACCAGTAGAACCTCCATCCTGTAGACGGAGGTTTAATCTCACATCTCAGAGTTACTGAGGATCCAGGACTCAGCCATGATGGAGACACAGAGAGGACAGGCCGGGGTTTATCTGCTGGAGAGAGATTTTATCTGAATGAAAACATGTTGGACCTTGTTGACTCTTAACTCTGAATAACATTTCTCTACAAATGTTATCAATTTTATATTTAAATTTTTATATGTATTTAAAACGTCTACATTTGTTCAGATAAACTGTTTAATTAAAATACAAATAAAGGGGTTAATTCATCTCAATATTTAGTTCAGTGGAATTAGAGAAACTGTGCAGCTTTCAGATGGATGTCTCTTCATTAAAGAAAATCACTTTTAAGATAAAACTCATCATCAAATAAATGAAATCATCTCTGTCTGTTGTTAAGTTTTCAATAACTAACTAAAGATACATTTCATTGTGCTCATGAGATCCAACTCTGTCCTAAAGAAACACTATTAGGTATCAGGTCAGATATACAGGGATTTGATTTAACTAAATATAATAATAATAAGCAGATAAATGAAGTATCATCTGTTTCTGTACATTACTACTACACACCCATGTTACGTGTTAGAGATTTAACTGTATCAGTCAATAAAATATCTTTTTATTAATTAGGTATTACAGCTGAGATAGATTCAGTATTTTACTGTTTTCATGTAACTTTGTAGAACTTAATAAATTACAGATGTACTATTAAATTTTCTGTTTCAATATAAATGATCCTTTAAAATGATAAGACCGACTATGTACCACCAAGAAGGCAAAACTATTTTTACTGAATGTTTTTGTCCTTATTTAGATAAACCTGATGGAAATTCTAACGTGATGAAAGACGTCCAACTTACCTGATACAGTTACTGAGACGACATCACTCCACTGTGTTAAATAAAACTCGTTTCTTCTTCCCCGGCAGCTGTAGTCTCCACTGTCAGTAACTCTGCTGATCCTGTGTTCTCTGGATGATGGAGGTCTATTTAACCTGGTTGGTCTCCATTCATACGTCCACTGAGTTCCTCCACCTTCCTGGATCTCACATCTGGCAGTGATTGTCTCACCTCTGTATATCAGAGTCCAGCTGGGCTGCAGGACCACTGTGGGCTTCATGGAAACTGTTCATAAAAACATGCAGTTAGAAAACTTACACACACAGAAAATCTACAGAAATATGATATGATCAAATATTCGATTCAAATATAAATTGTAATAATTTGCTAATATTGATTTGAACATTTTTTTTCCTTTGACAACAGTGGATAGCAAACTAAATAAAATAAAACAAAATAAAAAAATCAACTACCACTAATGGTACATTTAGACAATTGACAGATAAATAATTTTACTTGATATAAACAATGGAGAGAAACCAATAGATAAGAATGAAATCATTTTACACCAATAGAAAAACTTTCGCTTTCTGTAATCTAAAAAAAACAAAAACAAAAAAAAAAAGCATCACTTAGAGCTGCTGCTGAAATTATAATTACACATGTTTTCTTCTTATGGTTGGTAATGAAGTATGTCTTTTTACACATTAAAATTACAGATAAAACATTTAAAGTGTATTTATTGTTGTTTCAGAGCAAATCATCAAAACTCACTAGTTCCCTCGATGGTGACGTCATGGCTGTCTTCTGTGTAGAAAACTGGTTCTCCTCTTCCTCCTCTGCAGCGGTACAGACCTCCCTGTGAGACTCTGATGACTCCACCTGGTTCATTGTTATTTCTGAGCTGAGCTGCAGGATAGACTGACCCATCTCTGAACCAGTTAAACTTCCAGTCAGCAGAGTGGTCCACAGAGCAGGTCAGTGTTACACTGCCCCCTGCTGGTAGGATTGAACTGTCTGCTGTCAGTCTGGCTCTGGGTTTACTGGCTGGTGAGTTTAGAGCAGAAAATGGAAAACAAGCTAAATTATTAGACTTAAGGAAAAAAATCTTATTTATTATTCATTGACTGAATGTATAACTTAAATGTAAACAGAAAAGATTTAAACATTTTTTCTCTCCACTGATTTTCCTCAAACGTTCCAGTTCTCTTCCTGCTGTTTCCTCTTTCTGTTCTCACACTAAAACTCTTCATCACTGAGCTTCCTGGATGAAACTGGATCAGTGTTGGATGGAGAAATTCTTCCTGTAATCTTGTTCCAGTGAAGTGAAACATTAAAAACAGACATTTCATGATAAACTGAAGATGGTTCAACTTACATGAAACTCTCAGAGTGATAAAATTACTCCATCCTGTTAAGAGATGGTGACTTCTACCCCTACATCTGTAGCCTCCACTGCTGGATTCAGTAGCTCTGATGGTCCAGTATTCTCTGGATGTTGGAGCGTTTGTGTTGGTCGGTGTCCATTCATATTCCCACTCTGTGTTTCCTCCTCCCTGGATCTCACATCTGGCAGTGATTGTCTCACCTCTGTATATCAGAGTCCAGCTGGGCTGCAGGACCACTGTGGGCTTCATGGAAACTGTTCATGAAAACATGCAGGTAGAAAACTTACACACACAGAAAATCTACAGAAATATGACATGATCTTTAAATTTTCATATCAACTCTATTTTGCGTATTTATTTTCTACATCTGTGGTTTTCAGACTAAATCAAGTATTTATTTGTTTCTTAAAAAAAAAAATAACACACTGAAAGAAATTTATGGATTAAAATAAGTTATTCATTTACCACTAATGGTACATTTAGTAGAAAACTGACAGATGAAGGCTTTTACTAAATATAAACAATGGAGAGGAATCATTAGGGAAAAATAAATACATTTTAATTTCTCCCTCGTCTTCTTAAAACCTGAACAAGCAAAAAAAAAAAAAAAAAAAAAAAAAAAAACACAAAGCATAACTTAGAGCTGCTGCTGTGATTATAACTACATATGTTTTTTTTATTATGGTTGGTAACAAAAGTATTTCTTTTCTACTCAATAAAAAAAAAACTGATTATTATTGTTGTGTTTTACAGCAGATAATCAAAACTCACGAGTTTCCTGGATGGTGACGTCATGGCTGTCTTCTGTGTAGAAAACTGGTTCTCCTCTTCCTCCTCTGCAGCGGTACAGACCTCCCTGTGAGACTCTGATGACTCCACCTGGTTCATTGTTATTTCTGAGCTGAGCTGCAGGATAGACTGACCCATCTCTGAACCAGTTAAACTTCCAGTCAGCAGAGTGGTCCACAGAGCAGGTCAGTGTTACATTGCCCCCTGCTGGTAGGATTGAACTGTCTGCTGCCAGACTGGCTCTGGCTTCATCTTTTAGAAGTTAATAAAAAACAAGAAAATGATCATCACTATGATGAATGAAACTAAGTCTCACGTTAAACGTTATACAAAACTACTGATAAGGTTAAAACTCATTGTTCAGGGTCACAGAAACATAGTCCTTTATAAAATCCACCCCATCAACGTAAAGAAAATAGAAATGTTTCATTTCATGTGTTTAATCTGTTAGATGTGTCATAAAATGTGATTATAACAGGACAGTAAAGTAATTTATTCTTATTCTACCTGTCACCATGTAAGAGATGTAACAGAAATGTTTGAGGACACAAACTCCAGATTATATTAAATAAGAGGAAAAAAATCATAATGTTGTTGGAAGTGTTTCCTTCTAGTTTGGATGAATCAGATGAAAACAGAGTTAAAATGGATGAAAGACGTCCAACTTACCTGATACAGTTACTGAGACGACATCACTCCACTGTGTTAAATAAAACTCGTCTCTTCTTCCCCGGCAGCTGTAGTCTCCACTGTCAGTAACTCTGCTGATCCTGTGTTCTCTGGATGATGGAGGTCTATTTAACCTGGTTGGTCTCCATTCATACGTCCACTGGGTTCCTCCACCTTCCTGGATCTCACATCTGGCAGTGATTGTCTCACCTCTGTATATCAGAGTCCAGCTGGGCTGCAGGACCACTGTGGGCTTCATGGAAACTGTTCATAAAAACATGCAGTTAGAAAACTTACACACACAGAAAATCTACAGAAATATGACATGATCTTTAATTTTTCATATCAACTGTTTTTTACATATTTATTTTCTACATCTGTGGTTTTCAGACTAAGTCAAATATTTATATGTTTACTTGAAAGTATTAAAAAAATAACACACATACTAAAATAATAAATGAAAGGATTAAAAAAGTAATTCAGTTACCACTAATGGTACATTTAAACTGAAAGATTGACAGACAAAAGATTTTACTGAAGATATAAAATGGAGAGAAATCAAAGGAAAAGAATAAAACATTTTAGATAAACTAAAAATTTCTGTCTCCTCTCTTGAACCCGAAGACAAAAAAATGTTTATAAATATTTAATAGCTTTAGTATATGCACCTTTAAATCTTAATGAAACAAAAAGCAGTTTATCAATCTGGACTTGGTGTAACTTTCTTTCCTTTCTGAATTCATTTCTATCATTTATCTACTGATTGTGGATGTAACCTCATTTACCTCAGTTTGAAATAAAATTGTTCTCTTTATGTAGATAAGAATGAGGTTAGGCCTTAAATTACTTCTACATTAGTTTTACACTTTTAGAAATAATGTTTTCACAATGAATCTTCTGTCCTCAGAAAATCCATGTTGTTGTATTTAAAAAGAAATTTCTAAACTCACCAGATTGATAAATAAAGACTGTATTACTTGAAGATATAATAAAGTTTGTGTCAATTTTTAATCCTCTGCAGGTGTAGTTGCCTCCCTCTGAGATACTGAAAACTCCTCCTGGTGTTTTATATTGTTTCAGCATTTCTCCAGATGATAGAAATCTGATGAGCTGATAAGTGAATCCTGCAGGAATCTTCAGAGAACAGGTCAGAGTCACACTGCCCCCTGCTGGTATGATTGAACTGTCTGCTGTCAGAGTGGCTTTGGCTTCATCTTCTGGAAGTTAATGAAAACAAGGAAATGATCATCACTATGATGATGTAAGTTATCTATTAAAACATCATCAGATCAGAAATAAACTGAACACCAATGAAAACTTTGTAGTTACACGTTAGACACTCTGATCCAACCAGAACCATTAAAACACCAAATGAGAGGAAAGTTTTTTGGAGGAATTCTGTCAAAATTTCAGAAAAATCCACAAACGTATAAAATACATGTCATGAAGCACTGATGCTGTTTATGAGGCTCTTTGTTTCATCTGTAGCAAACCTGGATGTGAAGCATTTCTAGTTCTGAATGTGTAATTTCTAACTTTGGCAGATCTTGTAGGAGACACTTAAACAACTTTTCAGCAGACAGAACAACAAGTCGCTGTTATTACTGATATTATTAACAGTCTATAATGCAAATACATAATAATAAATAATAAAATAAATAAATAAATTATAATAATAAATACCAGATAACTAACAGACTCTGGGGGAAAATCTCATGGTTCAGGGTCAGAGTAGCATCTCATTCCTTTATAAAATCCTCCCCATCAATGTACAGAAAAGAGAAATGTTTCATTTTACATCCTTGTGTCTGAGAATGTGATCATGTCTACCTTCAGTAAATAGACAGTATCTACATGTAATCCTGAAGATTTCAACTGAATAAACACAAAAAGAAACACAAGTTGTTCTGGAGGCTCATGGTGTCCCAGCATCTTAATAACATAATACTGGTTTAACTTTCTATTCACTTATATATGAATAGAATATGAACATGAAAAGAAACTAATGAGATTACAAATATGAGTTCAGTTTAAATAAAAACAGAAAAATAATTTCTCACCTTCAGCATTTGCATCAATGGACGTACGGAGCACTGCAATAAAGATGAAAACCTCAATAGATTTACTAAACTGATGATAAACTGAGACATTTTAGAAAAGAAAAAGCACAGATCAACAAGAGAAAAAAGAGGAGCATTAAAACCAAAAACATTTCTACAACTTAAACAATACACATGCTGTTTACACACTTCTTCAGTCTAACCTGGACCAAGACACCTGCTGCTTAAACAATCTGATTAGCAAGAAACACACAGCTCTGTTCTTCTCAGGCTCTCAGAGAAACACATTAAACCAATGATACACAGTCATTCTCACTATTTAGAAATATTTTCTATCATCTGCAGACAGAAAGTCAGTGATGTACTTACAGAATAACCCCAGCACACAGAGAAAAGAGTGATCCATCATCACATCCAGTCCTGCTGCACAGCCAGTCAGAAAGTCTTCTAATTTGCATCAACAGTAATGATGAAGGAGACGTTACATCTGACATGCATGTGAGACTAATGTCTTTCTAACGTCTCTTCTTAAACAAAAACCACCTGCGTTTCCTTCCTTTTTATGACAGAGCTCAGACAACGCTGGTAGTTTAGACCGCAGTAGTTGGTTGTCATGGTTACATTTCCTGTCCACTGCAGAAAGATTTTAACTGTTTTCATGTACAGAGGTCTGTGCAAAGTCTTAATTAATATAATCTCTAAAGAAATATGGCAATGTTTATTGATAAGGGACGTGTTGTGTGGATGTGTAGTTATTTATGCAGTTGTGCTGTTTGGGTTCAGGGACTGGACACTGATGTGATAAAGGAGTACCAGTGACTGGGTGTTCAGCTCAACAATAAACTGGACTGACCCACCACAGATGCTCTATACAAGAAAGGCCAAACTCATCTCCACTAGCTGAGAAGGCCGAGGTCTTTTGGAGTTAGGAAGTCAGTGCTGAAAACATACAACACTGTGCTAGCATCAGCATGTATTACTGTGTGGTCTGCTGGGGTGGTGAATGTACAGAACAGGGCAGGAAAGAACTGAACAGAAGCTGATCAGAGGATCCAGGTCAGTCCTGGACTTTACTCTGAGCCCCACAGAGTAGGAAGTAGCACCACAGCAGCTCATTCATCCCCACAGAAAACAGTTAAAGTAGTTCAGTCTAACCACAGTTGTTATAAATACCTTGTGCTTTTGTCTGCTACCCACTGTGGTTTTCTCCATCTCAGAGCTCTATTTGTTATTTCCCTCTGCAACACCCACACATCATACATCTGGTGCATCTATAGATCAGATCTGTATATAAATAAAAACTCTCATATGGATGTATATAGTGTCCAGCTTGCCTGGAATAGACTTAAAATCTCTTTATCTCTATATTTGTTATGCTTAGTTAAATTCAGTTTTTCATTTTATTGATGCTACAGTCTGCAGATGTTCTCACATTGTGGTGGGATTGTGGTTTAGACCCCAAACCGTTGACTGAACGTGTCACTGAGCTGAAGCTAAACATTTTATTTCACAAACAGAACCAAGTGAAAAGACAGCATTTACAGCCACAAAGTTAAAAACTCTGACAGGTGAAGTGAAGAACATTGATCGTCTCTTCATGATACAAACTCCTGCTGGGAAACATCAGATTGCTGCAGATTAAAGCAGAAAATGTTTTGTGAAATTGTAAAGATGAACAGCTTTTTTGAAATGCCTTTGTTTTTCAGCCAACCTTAATAATGTTATCTTCAAAGTGGAAACTACATAAATCACTAAATTAAAGAATAATTTGCTTTGTTGTGTCAAACATTATTAGGCTTCTAGGGCCTGAGAACAAACTGACAGGCCAACTTTCCAGTTCGTCACCACATACAAGGAGGTGTGAGTACAAGAATGACCTCATGCATCACATTCAGCTCAGAGCTAGTGTGTTTATAGCAGATAAAATGTGTCAGACTGTGAAAGATGTGCTTCAGTTTTTTTCTTTGTTTAAGTGCAATGATTCTGAAGAGCTTATAAAGTGACTGAAGTATAATACAATGTGTATTATGTGTTTTCACAGTTAGTGAATGTACAACAGGATGGCCAATATTTAGTTTTTTCTGAAACATTATGTGAGGACAAGTCATCAAAGAGACGAGCTGTGCAAATAAGAAGATATTTTCTACTTTGCTTTAAGCCTTGAACTCAGTTTATAACTGTTTATAACTTCCTTCATGTTTTCTTGTCAGTCAGGAGTAAATACAGTATGATGTGCAGAAAGCAGCATGTTTGGTTTAAAACTTCCACTTCCCCATTTTAATCCTGCAGCACAGAAAGAAACATGAGTTCAGTGTGAAAACATGCTGCAGATAATCTAGTAGAGGCATGAACTATAATCAAATTCAAAGTCAGCTTTATTGTCAGTTTCTTCACATGTGCAAGACATACAAAGGATTCGAGACTATATTTCCCACGGTCCTGCAGTGAAGACAGGACATTTCAACACTGAAGTAATCATTAAAAAATAAAAAGTGCACAGGCACAACAAGTATCTGACATTACACAGTGATAATAAATAAAATGTAAAGGTTTAAGGCATGAAATGATCCTAAGGCTGTCTGTAACAATGACAATACGGGCTTCACTGTGATTTGAAAGTAGCAGCAAAGTTGTATGTATAAGTTGTGAGGCGGGTGGTGTATATGTCTTTCAGGGAGGGAAGTGGTGCACCAGTGATCCTTCCAGCTGGGTTCACTATGCACTGTTGTAGTCAGTGCAGCTCCCGCCCCACACAATGGTGCAGCTGGAAAAAATGATCTCAGTGGTTCCTCTGTAGAATGTGGTCATGATGGGTGGTGGAGCTCTTGCCCGCTCGAGTTTGTGCAAGAAGTAGAGGTGCCGCTGGGCTTTCCTCACCAGTGATGTAGTGTTGGTAGTCAAGGAGAGGCCTTCACTGATGTGCACTCCCAGGAATTTGGAGCTGCTCACTCTCTCCACAGCAGCACCATCGATGGTCAGTGACGGGTGTAGGGTGTTGTCTTTCTGGAATCTCCTTGGTCTTGCTGACATTGAGCAGGAGGTTTTTGTCTCTGCACCATGTGGTCAGAAGATCGAGCTCTTTGCTGTAGTGAGTCTCGTCGCCCTTGATGATCAGACCCACCAGAGTTGTGTCGTCCACAAACTTCACCTGGTGATTTGTGCTGTAGGTTGTGTTGTAGTTGTGTGTCAGCAGGTAAAGAGCAGGGGACTGAGCACACAGCCTTGGGGAGCCCCTGTGCTCAGTGTGATGCATCTTGAGGTGTTGTTGCCAACATGTACTGAATGCGATCTCTGATTGAGGAAGTCCAGAGCCAGTTGCAGAGGAAGGTCATTTATTTCAAACAGGTTCATTGAGGCATAAAATGAACCTGAGGCATCGTTTAGCTTTTATTCTCCTCACATGTGGAACAAACTTCCAAAAATCTGCAGGTTTGCTGAAATTCTCATCAATTTTAAATCAGGGGGGTTAAAAACTTTTCTATTTGCTGCCTATTAAAAAAAACTATTGGAAATTCCTCACGCTGGGACTTTATATCTTGCATATCTTTTATTGTAGCTTTTTTTCTTTTTATTTGATTTCTTTTAAAGTGTGTTTTTAATGCACTTGTTATTGTTTCCTGCACCCCGCTTTAATGTTTTTAATGTTTTATGTAAAGCACATTGAATAATCTTTTATGTGAAATGTGCTATATAAATAAACTTGCCTTTCAAATAATGCTTCATGAGATAATCTACAATGTAACAAAAGTACCAAGCACTGATTTAATCGTCAAGATTAGTGTTGATGTGTCTAGGGTGTACCCCACTTCTCACCCAGTGGCAACTGATAAACACAGATGGATGGATGGATGGATGGATGGATGGATGGATGGATGGATGGATGGATGGATGGATGGATGGACGGATGGATGGATGGATGGATGGATGGACGGATGGACGGACAGATGGACGGATGGACGGACGGATGGACGGATGGATGGATGGATGGATGGATGGACGGATGGACGGACAGATGGACGGATGGATGGATGGATGGATGGATGGACGGATGGATGGATGGATGGACGGATGGATGGATGGATGGATGGATGGATGGATGGATGGACAACCGGACCAGCGGATGGACGGATGGACGGACGGACGGACGGATGGATGGATAGCACAGCTACAACAAACATACACAGAAAGAAGAAACAACAGTTATTTGCTCCAACGTAAGTAAAGAATCTGATCACGGATGAGACTTTACTGATACTGATTATATGAGGACTAGGGTGGCTGATGGATGATGTATAATAACAATATTATTTACAAAACTGAAACAACATAAACTCTACTTGCTTTTTTGTGCGTCTGATATAACATTAATCTAGTCTTTTTTCTTAAATTTTTCGGGTGATAGTGTGATAAGTTGTGTTATGCCCTCTTACTGAGGAGGTGAGATACTGTTTATTTATGTTGGGAAAGATGTAAAAATGATTAATTCATTACTTATGGTGATAACTGAGTTAAAACGGTTGAAATAATTTGTTTATACAATTCCATATAATCTAAGAGATCGTTTAAGCCGTGTTTTCACAACGATCCGTTACTCTGGGATTGACTGTCTCGCTGCTCATGCTAACAAGGGGATTTCACAGGGTTTTCTCATTCAAGTAAACCTGTTCATGAGCAAACATCACTGAGTCTCCCTTGTGATCATTTATATTTTTTTACCAGGTATGTAATGAGTAAATAACACTAAACATAACTGTAATAACTGTTAGTTTGTTTTCCATATGCTCTAAGTTTGGGTACTGTTATGGCAATGTGTGTCAAGGGAAAATGAAGATGTTAGCTTGGTTAAACGATTGTGTTAACATAGGCCTCGTGGATTAGCCTCACAAGTTAGCCACGCTAGCTAGCGCAAGTACACCATAGTTATATTATTAGCAAGCATTTGTGTTAATATAATATTTCTGACATTTGTTTACACATTGTCAAGCAACTTATTTAGTGTTTTACAATGTCCATTATAATTTAGTGTGTTGTAATAGTTGGTACTTATTTAAATGATTTCAGAAGCCATATGTATGCTACGAGGGTATGTATTCTATTACTGCGAGCCTGGCATTTTATTAGGTTGTTCATTGTCAATTTGAGTGAACCTGTTCATGAGGAAACATCACTGAGTGCCCCTTGTGATCGTTTATATCTTTTTACCAGCCACCCCCACGTTCAGGGGTGCAACAATAGCAGCAATGGGCTGATGTTAACTAGTGCGCGAGGTTGAGTGGTTCAAACTAGATATAGTTGGATTCACCTCAACGCATGACTTGGGCTCTGGAATCACTGTCCTTAAGAGGGGCTGGACCCTCTTCCATTCTGGAGTTGCTCCCGGTGAGAGGCGCTGAGCAGGTGTGGGTATGCTCATTGCCCCCCAACTTGGCACTTGCATGTTGAGGGTTTGCCCCAGTAGGGGCTCAGAGTAGAGTCGCTGCTCCTCTGCATTGAGAGGATGCAGATGAGGTGGCTCGGCCATCTGGTCAGGATGCCTCCTGGACGCCTCCCTGGTAAGGTGTTCTGGGCACGTCCTACAGAAAAGAGGCCCTGGGGAAGACCCAGGACTCACTGGACAGACTACTTGTCTCGGCTGGCCTGGGAATGCCTCAGGATCACCCCGGATGAGCTGGTGAATGTGGACGGGGAGAGGGAAGTCTGGGTTTCCTTGCTTAAGCAGCTGCCCCCGCAACCCGACTCCGGATAAGCGGCAGACAATGGATGGATGGATGGATGGATGAGTGATGGGATGTTCGGCTCTTTTCAGAGAGTTGGCTCTTTTGGCTCGGCTCCCAAAGAAGAGCTGGTTCTTTCGGCTCTCGAACGGCTCTTAATTTTGCATCTTTTGTAGCCCCATAATTTACTTTAACTTCTCAAAAATTGATGAATTGTCTTTTGAAAGCCCTTTTGTGCTCAGCACTCACTCATTACTCTCCTCATTGCTGTCTGCTGTCTCACTCAAATTGTAGGGCCAAAACTGGGAGTCGGCTCTAGAGATGGGATTTATGGCTCTTTGAAGGGAGCCGGATCTTAAGGAGCCGTTCCTTTCAAAGAGCTATTTAAAAGACTGGCTAGTTCTTACAATATCTTACAAAATGTCACAATATTTAAGAATGCCTACTACTGCCTACCGCAGGTGAATCTTTTAGCAGTATGCAGTACTGGACTGTACCGGCTTACTTTCACAGTGTTCATGACTTTTGACTTTCAGGACTCTTGGAGGTGCTGTGACCTTACATCTTTTGGCTTCTCCAACAAACAGTACACCGTTTCAGTTTGTGTTGGGTGTCGTGTCTCATCCAGTGTGACAGACTCTTGTGTGTTCCTATGTCTCGCTGATTCTTCACCACTGTCAGTCTTAAATTGAGAGTCTTTTCGTTTTGGTACACTATAGACAGTATTTGCTCCCTTACTTTCCCAGGAGAACTGCTGCTCTATTGGGATGCTGATCTCTCTGGGTTGAGGCATATCCACATTCTCATAGGAAGGCTCAGCTTCACTGGAAGAAGATGTTGAGACTCTGGGATCGGATTGTGTTCATATCTCTAACGGCCGACTGGGTATTAACAGAGCAGCTCTTGTTGTTGCTGGAATTTATACAGTAAAATAGTTTTTATTCTCATCTTTAGAACAAATATCATTTCAAACAAGATCAGCCATGCTGACATCAAAACATAGCATTACATTCATGAAATGAAGAGAAATGATTAAATTTTGCTGTATAGCTTACTATACCTGATGTTTGCAAAGAGCAGAAAAGAGTTTTGTGGTAAAGCAAGAACAGACCAACATGAAATCCAATCCTGAAAGAATATAGATCAGTGTTCTATAGTGTTGTTGTGGTTCATCTTTGGCTTCAGGGTTGGATTTAATTAAATAATCAGAATCAGGTGTGCTGGAGTTGGAAACCTCCAAAACATGAAGGGCAGGGGTCCCCAAGAAAGCGGATTTAGACAAAATAAATTAAATAATAAGGAAATCAAGAAAATAATCATGATAAAATAAAAATTAATGTGAAGTTGAACTTCAGCACACAAATGCATGAATGATAAACCAAAAAACTTTCCAAGTAAGTGATGAAACTTACAAGCTGTCTCCATCCTCTCTGTGATGTTATTTATGCTAACATGGTTGTTGCCACTGCAGACAACAGTTCTGTTCTCAGTGAAGACGGTGATGTTGAAATTGTGGAATGACTTCTGAGGTGGTCTGCAGCCGTCTTCATCACAGACGGACCACAGCAAGTTGTCCTGGATGGAGCAGTTTACTGTGACGCTGCAGGATCCCTCAGTCAGGTTGGAGTGGTGCTCTGACGTCATCGTCATCACTGGTCTGGGAACCATGTCTGCAACAGCCAAACAATCAGATACAATCATGATATAATGGCGCCCTCCTCTGGCTGCCAGCTGTAAACACAAGACAGTCATCAGATGTTCAGATGTGTGTTTTATGTTTTATTTAAGATATGTGAGGAAATGAGGATTTACTACTTTTAAAGTTGCAGTGTAAAAAATCATCCTTTTGTAATGTCTTGTAAAGAAAGCAAAGGTTTATTTGCACTTTCTACCAGGTCAATACTCAGTACAGACATATAAATAGAGAAGATCAATGTATAGTACAGGCTAAATACAAAGTACTGCAAAAGGACCTACCTTGGATGAAGACTTGATATGTCTCAGATAATGAATTATAATCACTTTATAGATACTGGTGTCGTTGTCAGTCAACATTTTTATACAAAGGGAAAAGTTTCTGCGACCAGGCCGTGTTTTCTCTTTATAGCTGGAATTGATGCCTCTCTCAGTATGAATAACTTTACCAGAGAATTCCCATTTATCACCAACATATGGAGGATTTTTACTGACATTCAGACACAAAGTTGTTTCTGAGAACATAATATGTTGCTTTTGGATGTTCTGCCATAGTTCCTAAAGAAAGGAAAAAGAAAGCATTCAAGATCATTTTTAAATACATTCACAGCCTTTCAAAGTAAAGAACACAGAGCAAACATACGGAAATAGGTATTTTCTTTAATCAAGAGCATACTTGTTTGCTTTGAGAGCAATCAGTGATTGTTCATTCATTACAAGAGTTCTCTGCAACCCTTAAATATACAACTCCACATATACTCCACAAACAATGTCCAAACAATCTGATTTGTGTTCACCAACCACCACATACTGTTGCCTTTTAGTTAAATAGCTCTGAATCCATTTCAGCACAACCCCTCGTATCCCATACCGCTCCAATTTATTAATGAAAATACCATGGACAAAATAACCCTGCTGCTAATAGTTTCTGATCTATACAGTTAGTAATTTCCTCTATTAAATGCATTATCGCCAAAGATGTTGATCTGTTGTTTCTAAATTGAGTCTGATAAGATATTATGTTTGTTATTAAATCTATCCAGTCTTTTTATAAATAACTTTTCAGGATTTTAGAAAACTGTGAAAGCAATGAAACAGGCTTGTAATTTTTTTAAATTTGTGTTTGTCTCCTGTTTTGAACAATGGTATAACTTTTGCAATTTTCATTCTTCTTGGAAAAGTTCCTGTTTGAAATGATGAATTACAGATATGTGTTAATGGTTTAGAAATTCCCAGAATAACCTTTTTGAGTGTTGCCATGTCAGTTTTATTCCAGTCTGTTGATGTCTTATTTTTGCATTTACTTACTGTATTATCTCATTTTCTCCAGCTTTACATATAAACAATGAGCTAATGTTTCTTGTTATTGTTTCTTCATCATCATCTTCAGGCACCATTTTCATTCTTTTCTCTTGCCAGTTTTGGTCCAACGTTAACAACGAACTCACTGAAGCTATTGGTTTCATCATTTATGTTGGTCATTTTTTGCCATTATCAATAAAATAATTGGATGATGATATTTCCTTAGACCCATAGTTAATAATACCATTTAATATTTTCCAAATCTCTTTAATATTGTTTCTATTTTCCTCTAATATTTTACAATAATAATATTTCTTACATGTTCTCATTATGGTGGTTAATTTATTTTTATACTTCTTATATTTTACTTCTACTTTCATTGTTCTACATTCTATAAATTTTCTGTATAAACTGTTTTTCTTCTTGATGGCATTTTGTAATCCATGGGCAATGATTATATTTATATTTACTTCTATATTGTTTTATGTTTATCATGTAAAAATAAAAAAAAAATCTTAAGAATTTGTCATATGCTCTATCAACATCTGCTTCTTCCAATATAGTTTCCAGTTACATGTTAAGAGCTCATTTTAAATGCATTATTGTCTCTTCTGTCCTCACCCGCTTATACTTTAACATATTATCCCTTTTGTCCTTGTTATAGTTATAATAAATGTCAAAAACTGGCAAATGATCACTGATATCATTGATCAGTAATCCACTCACAGTTTTGTTGTGCATTTCATTTGTGAATATATTATCGATTAGTGTAGCACTTTGTGATGTAGTTCTGCTAGGTTTTATTATTTTGGGTTACAGGCCTATGCTATACATTGTATTGATAAACTCTCCTGTCATAATATGCTTATTTGGATTTAGTAAATCTATGTTAAAGTCATTACAAATAAATATAGTTTTATTGAATGAATTCCTAAACTTTTCATCCATCCATTCTTTGAGAATTTCATTTCTGGAAGCTGGTGTTTTATACATCTGTTAAATGTAAAAATTATAAATAAAAAAAAGTCAACAATTTGCCAAAATATAACTTAAACAGGTTCACAAAACAAATAAATATAGTCCAAATGCCAAAAGCAAAATATAATACGAACCAAATCAACTAAAAGTGTCCCTTAATGGGTTAACAATTACTGCATCAACATCTCAAAATAACATTTTTCCTATTTTACAGACATATTTCTATTGTTATAACTTCCAATATATTATTGATAACTGTTGTCATTATTTCTACCAGCTTATAAACATATTTCTTGTCCACATAAAAGGCCACTCCCCCTCCTTGCTTGTTTGTTCTGTTCATAAAGATCAAATCATATCCATCAAATTCAAAGTCTGTTCCCTTATCTGGTTTCATCCAAGTCTTTGATAGTGCAATGATACTGAAGGCACTGTTGGCTTTAAGGCCGGGTCATTTTTTTTTAGGCTACTAATAGTTCTAATTATAAAAGGTATGATACCTGTTGGTACACAAATCTTAGATCAACCATTTAGTCATGATTGATTCTGGGCTGGACTAATTATAGCCGAGCACCGATGCCCCCTCCCTCTTGGGCCACAGTTGTCATGTCAGTCAATTTGTTTTGAAAGTGCTCTATACATAAAGTTGGATTGGATTCCTGATGTTAGAAATTTAACACAGGAAATTAAACAGATAATGTTTTGTGTGTTATTTTCTTTATGACTCCAGGCTGATGTTAACGTCCTCCTCTGACCATTTTCAACATTAATAAGATAACAAGACAAGACACATTTAAATAAAGATATTCAACCCTTTATTTTTCACCCGTCTTTATTAACACTCAACAAAATTTGAAAAAGAAATTAAACCAGAAAAAAAGACTAAATAATATCCACCCAATAGCATTCTTAGCAATCTTGCTCATCACACTTTAAAGCGTACACCATCATTGTTCAATCCTTGAAAGACATTCAGGGAAACACACACACACAACATAACACCACCAACTTCTGACAGGGAGGAAAAACACCACATAACATCCAAAATACGACTTGGTTATAGTACACTTGCATATTAAATAAGCAGAGTACTACATACTTACACAGCTGAGCACATTGAAATGTTATCAAAGCCAGTTAACTCTATTAAACCCATTTTAATACTGACAGTAAATATTTCAGTTATTTAATGTTTAACCTGTAAAATACAACAAGGGTCAATTTGTTTTTCTTCAATCCATGGTCACATTATTAAAAATCTTTTCATAATTTTGTTTTAATCTGCTTTTATGTATTATGTTGGAGACGAGGTATAAGATGGACATGGCTGTTAAACTTTGTACATGGTTTTAGTTTTCTTACGTTTTGGCTACAAAAAGCATGTAGCGTAATGCCTCGATATTAATATAAACCTCGACGGTAGAAATTAATATCAAAACCAATTAAACCTTATAACTGTGTTTTTCCTCGAAGTGGGGCACCACTCTTCTGTATAAGCTGATTAAATAATCCACGGTCCAGAAGAGAAAACCGTGAGTAGGGTTGTAATAAAAATTATTTTAATCCAGTCTAATCCTCATATCTGAAGTGGCGAATTCAACGTCTGAAGGGACCTTGATTCCATCCAAAATTAACCACGGAAATGATTCTAACTCTCAAAAATGTAACAATTTATTAACACCAATAATCAATTAACAGCAAGGGTAAATCAATGTCAGAAATTATGAAATTATCAATATCGCTTTAGAGACACTGCCGGCCTTCTGTTGCGCCGGGAGGGTAAACCAGCTTAAAAGACAGTAGAAAGACAACAGTACAATGAAATAAACAAGAGTAAAGAAGGCAATGAAATGAAATCAGGGATTATAAAGAAATTGATATCTGTATCTTACACAGTTTGGAATATGGGAAAATTGACTAACTAATGAGTAACCTTTAATTCTAGTCGGAACCTAGCGAAGTAGACGGGAATTTAGGAAGACAATTTAGAATAGTCAGTTGAATTAAAGGAATGACTAAATGAATTTTGGAGTGGAGAGTGAATAAAATTCAACGTTTCAAAGACACCAGCTAGACCCAGTTGGAGGCTCGGTTCGGTCTTACTTGGAGCAGGCGGTAGGGCCTACAAGTGGGGTTTGGTACGGCTTCAAGGTGGCGAGGTCCCTGAGGTTGTCTGGTACCCGGCAGAAGACAGCCCGTCTGCAAGGGTTTGGATCAGCTTCCAAGACGAACCGGGTTGATTCCCACGCTCCACTGGCACAGCGGTGGTAGCTGGTGTGGTTCCGGAGGCTTGGAACCGGAATCAGAGCCTTGTTGTTGGGAATGTCCACAATTGAGCGTTATGGATCAGAACGCTTTTGGCAGAAATTGGCTCTGAAAACTGAACTTTGGACTGACTTCCCCAAAGTTCTTCTCAAAAAGGAAAACAATAAAAAATGCAACAAGTTGGAATATCTCTGGCGCTGGATACAAAAGTTGTATATGTTAGTTGCGTAGCAACGGGTTTGGCTGCTTTGAGCAAAAATGATCAAAAACATCAACGAATAACACAAAGGACAAAACTAAATTGAACGTTCTACGACTTATTCCATGGACTTATCTCTTCGTACAGATCTGTTTTAGTAGGTACCTATTCTTTTCTCCTTCTTCTCTTTTCTCTTCCTTTCTTCTCTAAATTAAAATCTCTGAGTTTCTGGTAATGTCCTCTGGTTAAGGCGGGGTTTGGTGTGGTTAGGCCAATCGCAGTGTAGAATGTTGGCGAGGTTGAACTTAATTTACATACAAAGGCCTAGACGTTTAATATCTGTCTATGTAAGAATAAACTTATTTTCCCATATGCCAGTTCAAACAGAAAGTACACTATAAAACACATTTCATAAAACAGATGAATATCCTGTTTGAAAGATAAACACACACAACTTCCAATTATTACAGGCAGTTAATTATCCATGAGATATAAACACATTTATACCATTTCGTTAATAAAACACAGATATACTTTGGTAATCCGTTACCTGTAAATGAAGTTCATATTTACAATCACACACTATCCGTTCTGCTCTGGATATTTCTGGATAAAAGTTTCTGTAAACTGTTTAAAGTTTGGTTTGTGATCCCGATAGCAAACCTTAAAAACGGCCAGCAGGATGAGATGTTGATCCATGGTAAGAATCCCTTGAATTGTAACTTTGTGATGGTACATCACAGAGAATCCATTCAAAGTTACCATTTGTACTTTCCTGAGATGTGTGATCATTTTAAACATTCATTATTACCAAAATTCAAACATTAGAGGCCGTTTAAAGACTATAGGTTAAACAGTCCTGCAAGAAAAGGGTTGTTATTTCTGACACTTCTTGGCAAAGTCCATCTGTGAGAAGAATGTGATCTGGTGTCTTAAGGTCCATCTCAGGTTGATTTACATGTGCGAATGTCTGGGGAAGAGGGCCTTAAATGTTGTTAATCACCAAAAGGTTTGAGATGTTCCCTGGTACGGTTGACACTCGGCCCTGAATTAACTCAGCTTAAGAGTGTTTCTTCTTTTTGAAGTTAATGAGTTACAGTTTTCAGTTTCGGATGGCAAATCAAGTTTCCTCTAATTGCAAAGTTGTGTAGGCTGGGAACTCAGTGTTAGGTCAACAATTGTCCATCTGTTGGTAGACAGGAATTTTCTCTGGGTCGTAAAACATGTAGATAGGATAGAGGGGTAGAGCACCCTCTGGGTGATACCAAGGTCTTGGGGCCTAATGCTACAAGCCCAAATGAGAACAAATAAATCCAGATCATGTAATATAATAAAGAAATATAACACAAAACTGGACAAATGACTGATGGACGCTTGGACGTTTAGAACAGTTGCTAACACGTTTAAACAAGAATATTGTTTCTGCTTGTTGTCCACAAGTCTCTTCTTTTGGTGGTAATAATCTTCTTTTCATGGACCTAAAACACAGATAAAGAAAACATTTTAAAGAAATAAAGAAAATGAAAATGGACAAATGGTGAGATTTTTAAGTTAAATGGTAAATATGAGGTGATGACTGTTAAACTATGATGAGGGACAAAGTGACATCAGAAGCTGATTCATTCACAGTAAATGAACTAGTTGGTCAAATATCTCATCCAAGTTAAATACAAAGAAAATGTTTTATTTTAAAATAAAACTACATTTTCCTTTTATAAATTTCATGTAAATATCTAAATCTAAAACTTCAACAGTCGTAGTAAGATTGAAGAGGTCCATAGTTACTTCTATAAAATGATGAAGAAACTTTATTATAAATATATAAATGCAGTTATTTTACTGCTACTATTGTACTTTTACTACTATTGTGTTGAGTAACACACTTTATCTTTCAATTAGACTCTAATATTTGTAGTAACATAAACAAAAAAATATTTAGTAAAATATTTTATGTACTTACTGCTCTTATCACGACCTTTAAGGTTAAGATGAGATGTGACGTTGCTGTATTCATCTGCTGGTGCATCTAAAATAAATATTTACATACATTTAGGGCAAGTCATGCTTCCCTACATTATATGGTCTTCTGACAGCTCCACATGAATCAGGTTTATACTGTACCACTTCCAGTGTTTCCACAACCTCTGATTGATTCGTAGACAGCAGCATCACCTGCATGTCAGAGAAAATAAAGAAAATCAGATTTGTGACAAGTTACCACTTTATTACTGTTGTGAAATGTTAAATGAATAGTGATGTTTAATATGTTTAGTTTGCTGAGTATGAATTTGCCTGTATTTCATGATTAGTTGATGTTAAAACTCTGACATGCATATGAATCGCTTAGTTTCTAAGAGCAATGACAGTGTTTTATTTTGAAGTACTTTATTTTGAAGTAACAGGAAGTGACTGTATTAAAATGGAAGGACACAGTTTTGCCAACTTAGAGACTTTGTCGCCATACTGAGCAGTGTTCAGACTTTTAATTAAAAAGAGACAGATCTAGCGACTTTTCTGGTATTATTTGGAGACTTTTGGAGACTAATGTGAATGAACGTAGTTTATTCTTCTCAGTGAGGAGTGGGTGCTGCGCAGACTCCTCCCCCGTCCAAAAGCACTCAGAAGAGGCTTGGTCCTCACGCAGCAGCAGCTGCATTCAGAGCAGCAGATGTTCAATGTTTCATGATTAAACTGAAACGTTCAGTTTCTGCTGCTGGATGATCCACGCTGGCTTACTGTCAGATAGTTCATTCATTCATTATCTACCACGTAGTCCGTTAAAGGTCGTGGGTAAGCTGGAACCTATCCCAGCATCTTAGCAGGTGAGAGGCAGGGTACACCCTGGACATGTCTCCAGTCCATCGCAGGGCCAACACAGAATGAGACAAACAGAGAAGCCGGAGAACTTGTCTCTACAGAGAAAGGCCACCAGGTTTCAACCTCCCCCAGCCAAGGCTCCAACCAGCAACCTTCTTGCTGTGAGGCTGTGGTGCTAACCACCACCACACCACAGTGCAGCCCGTCATAGTAATGTCTATTAATGAAGAGTATGGATAAAAGTGTCCGTATTGCCTGATTTATGAAGATCTAGCAACAAACTGAGACATTATTTGTAGGACTGACCATGAAGGAGAGAGGAATAAACCTGAGTTTCATTCTCGTTGACTGACTGTTGTGTAGCAGAGACTCGGTCGATGTTCAGAATCTGATTCAACCTGAGAAATAAAAGTAAATAATGTTAATTTAATAAGAATCATATCATGTAAACAGTTGATATATTTAATGTGAGCCATGTACCAACCTGTTACAAGATGGATCTGTAAAAAATAAAGAGATAAAAATGAGTTCTTGTGTAATTAATCTGTTTAACCATGTTAGAATAGTTAGTCATTTTCAGTAAATCAGTTTCTACCATTTTCATTAAGTGATGAAAGGTCTCACCTTTTTTTCTGCAGCAACACAACAGCAGCACAAAGACAATGTGCTGCTGTTGTGTTGTGTTCGTATGGGGTGGTATTTTTAATGTGCTCTTGATTTCTTACACAAGTTTGATGAATAATGGTGAAAGTGTGGTGTCTAATTATTAGCATCATGTAGGCAGTATAATCATGTTTAGATGTACTAAGCACATTTAGGAATTAGGGTTTGTTTCTGTAAATATCATATGGATCCAGCAAACTCCACAACCTTTAGAGTAGGCAGTACCACATGAACTTGGTCAACTCAGTGAACCCTATAGGGTACAGCATCACATGATTTCATGTACAAGTCTCAGGGGTTCCACATGTTAGCTTAGGACTGTTCTTTGTCTGGGAACCTATATAAGGCCAGTGGTACCCATAGTCCAGGGGATTTCTCTACAACTGGCCCAGAGACCTCACAGATGCTGCAGATCTGTTTAAGATGTCAGTTTTTGTAATAAACCTTTTGTATTTTACATCAAGCTGCCATCTAGAGCCACTTTTACCACTAAACTATTGTTCCACATCATCTGTTTTAAGTAATTCACAACAAAAGTGAGACAGAAATGTTTATAAAGTTCAGCAGGAAAGTCATCAGGTCCAGGTGATTTATTGTTGGACGTGTGGAAAAGGGCTTTATGGAGATCTGCTGATGTTAAAGGTGTTTCAAGCACATCTGCTGTTTCTCTAAACATCTGAGGTAGATTAAGATTTAACAAAGATTATATTTCCTCTTGGTTTGGATCTTCTTCTGATTAATGTAATTTTATATAAAGTATGTTGATGTTCTTAAGTTTATTTATTTATTTTATTTATTTATTTGCAATAAATAAATGAAGGTCTCACCCTTGGACCGTTTGCAGAGACACAACAAGAGCAGGAAAATCAATAATATGATTCCAATAACAGATCGAACCATCAACAGCACAGGAAATGAAGAGCTTTCAGGTCTGGACACAGCTGGAAACACAACAGAAAGTAATAATGTTATTTATATGAAGGGTTTAGAACATAATTCTCTCAGTGTTTCCAGAAAAATAAATGTGATTTCAAGCTTCAACACAATGAAAAAAATCCAGATCTACAGTAAAAACTCACCAACAAACTTTTTGTTTCTCCTGCTTTGAGCAGAAAAATGATTTACAAAGTAAAATGTATGATAATTTAATCCTGCTCACCTGTAACTGACATCCAGCTCTGTTGTGACGTCTTTCCTGCATGTTGACACTTGTAGAAACCTTCGTCTGACTGTGACACTGCAGAGATGTTCAGCTCCTCTCTGCCATCATGTTGGAGAAGTTTGTCATTGTGATAGAAAGAAACACTGGAAAGTGTGTTTTGTTCTCTCAGTCTGCAGCTCAGACTGACAGAAGCTCCCTCAGTCACAGGATGGACGGGGCTCACCAGGATGACGCCATCATCATCATCTGTAAAGAAAAGTCAGTGGATATTAAGTTCAGTCAGAGATCAGCTGGTAGAGAGATTCAGGAAAAACTGATTTATAGAGAAGTAAATAAACTCTTTATCATTAAACACAGACATCTGATCATGTGTATTTAAAAACATACACATGTCCTGTATATACATATATACACACATACATGTTTACACAGATCTAGACATGGTGTGGCAGTGGTTCAGTCTAGTTCTGAGTGTGGTCTGTCCAGGGCAGGTGGTGGTGGAAGTATTGTAAAGCCTGACAGCAGCAGGCAGGAATGAAGAAGAAATATTTATTGTTCTATAGTTTTGTGAAGAGATGAAGTGAATGAAGTAAAACCTACAGTCAAGAGTTTGATGCTGCTTTGTGGTGATGGAAGAGAGAGTAGTTTATTTAAAGAATGGATTTATATTTAATCTGCTGAACACAGAAGGAATTAATCTAGCAATAATAAACACAAAATCATAGGATGTAATCACGAGACAAACACTGAAAATCCATTTCTATATGGAAATGACATTGATGATAAGTGATACTTAAAAATGAAAACAAAGCATCATAACACACTCTGTACAGTGATGTTGACTGTGTTGCTGAACTCTCCTGATCCAGACTCACACCAGTAAACTCCACTGTGATACCACTTCATGTTACATGAGGATCCAGTCATTCTCCCCCAGGAGGAGCAGCGAAACAGATGATGTGTTTCTGTAAACCTCATCACTCTCCACTCAGCAGAGTTTCCTCCACAGTTCAGTGAAACAGAGTCAGATGTGAAGTGTTGAACTCTGTCAGGATTCACTGTGAGAGACGCTGCTGGATGAACATCTGAAAAACAAACATGTAATGAGATTTCTATAAAACACATTAAAATATAAAAATGCCTCATTGCAAATATTCCTTTTGTTTATATTTTATTTAGTTCTGAAGATCAGAGCTCACATGTCTACAAGATTATCAAACTGGGATTTTATGAACATTTTTAATATGTTTTAAATGATAAGCTGTGTACATCTAAACACTTTGGTTTTAAAGATAGTTTCAGTCACAGAGAAAAATATTAGAATCAAAGTGAGCTCTGCAATATTATTACAATGACAATAAAGTGTTGAATCTGAAAACATAACTGATCCTCACTGAGAGGACAGAAACACACTGACCTGCAGACCAGAGAAACTTTACTTCACTGTAATCAGTGTGATACTCTGGGTCTCCTCTTCCAGCTCTACACACATATCCTGCTGTGTGTGTTTGTCCATGAATGATGTAGGAATCATGTTCAGTCCCAGCAGTGCTACCAGGCAGCAGATCATAACTGTACCTGTTGTTTAACAGATCAGGAACAGCTTTATACCAGTAGAACCTCCATCCTGCAGACGGAGGTTTAATCTCACATCTCAGAGTTACTGAGGATCCAGGACTCAGCCATGATGGAGACACAGAGAGGACAGGCCGGGGTTTATCTGCTGGAGAGAGATTTTATCTGAATGAAAACATGTTGGACCTTGTTGACTCTTAACTCTGAATAACATTTCTCTACAAATGTTATCAATTTTATATTTAAATTTTTATATGTATTTAAAACGTCTACATTTGTTCAGATAAACTGTTTAATTAAAATACAAATAAAGGGGTTAATTCATCTCAATATTTAGTTCAGTGGAATTAGAGAAACTGTGCAGCATTCAGATGGATGTCTCTTCATTAAAGAAAATCACTTTTAAGAGCAAACTCATCATCAAATAAATGAAATCATTTCTGTCTGTTGTTAAGTTTTCAATAACTAACTAAAGATACATTTCATTGTGCTCATGAGATCCAACTCTGTCCTAAAGAAACACTATTAGGTATCAGGTCAGATATACAGGGATTTGATTTAACTAAATATAATAATAATAAGCAGATAAATGAAGTATCATCTGTTTCTGTACATTACTACTACACACCCATGTTACGTGTTAGAGATTTAACTGCATCAGTCAATAAAATATCTTTTTATTAATGAAGTATTACAGCTGAGATAGATTCAGTATTTTTCCTGTTTCCATGTAACTTTGTAGTACTTAATAAATTACAGATGTACTATTAAATTTCCTGTCTCGATATAAATGATCCTTTAAAATGATAAGAATTAATTTGTGCCACCAAGAAAGCAAAAATATTCTTATTTGATGTTTTTACCTTTATTTAGAAAAAAACTATTTTTCTACTATTATTCTACCTGTCACCATGTAAGAGATGTAACAGAAATGTTTGAGGACACAAACTCCAGATTATATTAAATACGAGGAAAACAACCATATTGTTGTTGGAAGTGTTTCCTTCTTGTTTGGATGAATCAGATGAAAACAGAGTTAAAATGGATGAAAGACGTCCAACTTACCTGATACAGTTACTGAGACGACATCACTCCACTGTGTTAAATAAAAGTCGTCTCTTCTTCCCCGGCAGCTGTAGTCTCCACTGTCAGTAACTCTGATGATCCTGTGTTCTCTGGATGATGGAGGTCTATTTAACCTGGTTGGTCTCCATTCATACGTCCACTGAGTTCCTCCACCTTCCTGGATCTCACATCTGGCAGTGATTGTCTCACCTCTGTATATCAGAGTCCAGCTGGGCTGCAGGACCACTGTGGGCTTCATGGAAACTGTTCATAAAAACATGCAGTTAGAAAACTTACACACACAGAAAATCTACAGAAATATTATTTGAATGTTTCTTATCAACTTAGTAACTTTTATATTAATTTGCATATTTATTTTGGATGTCTGTGGTTTGTAGACTAAATCAAATATTTATTGATTTGAAAACAAAGAAAACATGATAAAAAAATGAATAAAAAAAACATTATTGGTAAAAGTTGACAGATTAAGGCTTTTCCTGAATATATAAGAATAAATAAATTTTAGACAAAATGATCTTTCTCTTGAACCCAAACAAGACAAAAGAAAATGAAGCATCATTTAAAGCTGCAGTAATCATGATTACATATATTTTATTTAATGGTTGGTAACAAAGCGTCTTTTATACATGTTAAAATAACAGATAAAACAATAGGAGATTATTTTTGTTTTGTTTTAGAGCCAATAATCAAAACTCACGAGTTTCCTCGATGGTGACGTCATGGCTGTCTTCTGTGTAGAAAACTGGTTCTCCTCTTCCTCCTCTGCAGCGGTACAGACCTCCCTGTGAGACTCTGATGACTCCACCTGGTTCATTGTTATTTCTGAGCTGAGCTGCAGGATAGACTGACCCATCTCTGAACCAGTTAAACTTCCAGTCAGCAGAGTGGTCCACAGAGCAGGTCAGTGTTACACTGCCCCCTGCTGGTAGGATTGAACTGTCTGCTGTCAGTCTGGCTCTGGGTTTACTGGCTGGTGAGTTTAGAGCAAAAATAAAACCAACATATTATTAAAATGTGACTCATTTCACAAACAAATTTACTAAAAGAATCACAATTTATACATTTATCAAGTCATCTTTTGGTTAAATTGACAGTCCTCCCAATCATAGACTACAGTGATGTTGTTTATAGAGCTGCCTCTAAACACTCCTCTATTAACTGGACACCATTTATAACGCTGCCATTTGCTTTATTACCAGATCCTCCTTTAACACACCACTACAGCTTGTGTTCCCTGGTCAGTTAGCCCTCTCTTCACTCTCTTAGATAAACACATTGGTATCTGTTGATTTATAAAACCATAATTAGAAAAACACAGTTGCATCTTCACTCATTACTCAGATTCATAACATCAGACGTCCTCTTGGCTCAAGTCGCCTCATTAAGCTGCTCATCCACAAAGTCTGCACTACCTTCAGTCATTCATCTTTTCACTTTTCTGCTGCAGATGACTGGAATCACTTGCAGCAGAAACTAAAGCTCAGGACTTTTATACCACTGTCATCTTTTAAAAACTTGCTAATGGAAGCGGTCCAGGATGGTTACACTTACTTTTATCTGTAGCTAGTTGGACCATTTTTATGTCTTCCTACAATCTGTTTTAAATTGGTGTGATAAAGTTCTGTTGGATGTGTATTTGTATGTTTTGTCATCTACTTTTGTTTTTATTTTCCATGTGTTGCCTCTCGCCAGGTTTGTTCTAAATTGGCTCTTCTGGTTAAATAAAGGTTTATATTTAGCTAGTAGCACCACATAGAAATAACAAACCCCACATGAGACATTAAGCTCCGTTATAACAAAACTACACATTTATAATGATTTCTAATTAACCTGCTGACACACAAATGTAGTTATAAACCAAATATGCTTAAATTATTTCTGAAATTATAATTTATTTTCTGTACATTTATCTTCCTCAAGCACTTAACCTGCATGGCTCCCCTTTTCCTGTTTTCACTATAAAACAGAAAACATTTATGACTCAGCTTCCAGTGAGAATCTCCATCAAAGATGGACGAACAAATCTTTTCTCTTGTCATATTTAAAATGATGTGAGAGATGGAACTGACTAATTATGTCTCCTCTTGTTGCTGTAATAAACGTCTGCTTACATGTCTGTACGTTAAATAAAAATTAGCACGGTCAAAAATAACATGTTAACAGTGGTAACTAATTTATGTAATTAAGTGCATTAATATTTTTAACACAATTAACGCTTGTGCAGCATGACATGCCCCATACATCCATCATCTCAGCGTCACTTCCTGTTCCTGTGAGACAGCACTGTTTTGTTTGATGTCCTGCACAAGTAAGAAAAATCTGTTTAAAATTAGCTGATTCAACAGAATTGTCTCAATTTCTACGTCATTTGATGATAAATTAACAGTTGGACATATTTCGGGACCAAGTTTGAGTGGATTGTCAAAACATATAGTGATATCTATTGGATTGCATTCTGACTGCTACCACTCAGGAGCCACAGGCCACATCACTACTAGGCCTCCCAGGCTGAGGCTATCAGCCTGGGCATCTTTGTTACATGTGGGCCAGCAGGCTACCACCTGGGCTACTACTACTGGACCTGGGCCAGCGGGCTATTACCAGGGATAGCATCTACACCTGGGCCAGCAGGTTACCATTCTGAGTTAGACCAGAAGTAAATCAACTGTTTTACATCAAAGTATCCTTCTGTTTTGAAAATGCCACCTTAACAGAAACCAAACACAAAACCTGAGGAAGAATTTGTTACAATGGCTCAGGTAAATGAAATTT
Source organism: Melanotaenia boesemani (assembly GCF_017639745.1). NCBI lineage: Eukaryota > Metazoa > Chordata > Actinopteri > Atheriniformes > Melanotaeniidae > Melanotaenia > Melanotaenia boesemani. The sequence goes on from NC_055686.1 coordinate 25,735,509, forward strand.
TACAGCAGCAGAAAGAAATGTATTCTGCCCTATTACAGCAGCAACAGGAAAATTTTATAGGTTTTGTTAAAATTATCATTGATTCTACAAATACAAGAATGGATACTCTATCAAGGGACATACAAGAAATACAAACTAGTTTAACCTATACACAAAAAGAAGTTGATGACATTAAACTGAACCTGGCCAAACAGACCAACAACAGTGAAACACTACAGTCAGACTTTTTAAAATTGTGTGACAGTGCATTAGCTGTTTCAGATACATTTGAAAATCTAGAGGCACCATCAAAGAAGAACAATTTAGTGATAGATGGAGTAGCCGAGTCACCTGGTGAAACATGGGCTGAATCTGAGGAAAAAGTCAAAAACATATTTAAAGAAAAATTACAGTTTCAAAAAGACATAGAACTGGAGGTAGTGCATAGGATAGGAAAAATACCACAGAGCAGTGACAGACCAAGATCCATGTTAGTGAAGTTTTTAAAATTCAAGGATCGATTGGCAATCATGCAAAGAGCAAAAAACCTAAAGGGAACAAATATCTACATTAATGAAGATTACACAGAAGATGTTAAAAGGAAAAGAAAAGAACTACTCCCAAAAATGAAGGAAGCAAGAGACAAGGGGAATATTGCTTTCCTTCGTCATGATAAGCTGATCATACATCCACGCAGCAGCACTCCTAATAAGCAATAATTGTGAAGTGTACAATTTTTTTTTTAAATTGTTTTTTCAACATCCACCATTTCTCTTTTAATGTTATATGAAAAGGACTGTACAAAAGTCAACTAAAGGACTGAAAATTTAACGTATAAATATAAATAGTATAAGGAATAAATTAACAGAAATTGCAAATATTCTGTGGTCTAATAACTTGAATATACTTGCTATCTCAGAAACTCATTCAGATGAGACATTCGGTGATAATGAGTTGATTATCAATGGATATAATATTTTCAGACGAGATAGAAATAGATGTGATGGCGGTTTAGCCTTCTACGTGCAAGATCATGTACCAGTTGAAATTAGAGCAGATTTGATGAATTACAACATTGAAGTGATATGGTTACAGATACATTTACCACATATAAAACCTTTACTGGTTGGAGGTTGCTATCGACCTCCAAATGCTGACAGTAAGTACTTGGTCATATGACTGAGATGTTGGGCTACAGTAGCACACTGGGCTTAGAAATGTACTTTATGGGACACCTTAACATCGATTGGCTATCAAAAAGATGTCCTTTGGGAGCAAGACTTTCAGATGCCACAAATTCATCTGGTCTTACACAACTAATGAACAAACCAACAAGAATTAATTGTAGAAATGATGGTACTATCACATCAACTTGTATTGATCACATTTTTACAAATGCTCCAGAATTGTGTACTGGTACTGTTTCTGTTCCGATGAGCTGTAGTGACCATAATTTAATTGTGACTATAAGGAGAGTTAAAATGGACAAGCCAGGGCCTAAAATTATTTGTAAAAGATCATTTAAAACGTTTAATCAAGATGTATTTATAGAAGATGTTGAAAATATATGTTGGTCTAATGTATTTGCTCAAACTGATGCTAATGATGCACTTGAGGAATTTAATAGTAAGTTTATGCTTTTATTGGATAAACATGCACCACTCAGGAGGTTTACAGTAAAGAATGTCAAAACACCTTGGTTAGATAAAGAATTAAACCAATCTATAAAACAAAGAAACCAAGCCAAGAAACCGCTATTCTAACAGGCAATCAAGAGGACTGGATATTCTATCGTAAATTACGAAACTGTGTCACAAAATTAAATAAGACGAAAAAGAAACTATATTATGAAAATAAATTTGAACATACTAAGAATGATCATAAAAAACTGTGGAATACAATCAACGATTTAACTGGAAGAAATAGAAAATCTAACCCAGCATATATTAATAATGATGGTAATTTTTTAACAAAGCCTCTTGATATAGCAAATTATTTTAACAGTTATTTTAGAAATAAAATTGGCAAATTAAAAGAGAAAATGTCAGCAGATACAAACACATCTTATTCAAATAAAAAACAAAATTATGAAGGATCGAAATTGTATTTTTAAATTTTAAAATGTAACTGTGAGGTTGTAAATATTCTAAGAAATCTTAAAAATAAGCCACCAGGTGCTGATGACATGGATGGAAACCTCCTGAAGATGGCAGCAGATTTAGTCGCTCCTGCCATTTGTCACATAATAAACCTAGGTTTAACCACAGGTATATGTCCAGAAGACTGGAGAAAAGCAAAGATTATCCCAGTACTAAAAGATAAAAAGCAGCCTTTCTCTGGTAAAAATAGCCGACCTATAAGCCTTTTAACAACTATAGGCAAGCTCATGGAGAATATTGTATACAAACAAGTCAACAACTATTTCCTAGATCAAGGATTATTTACTCCTTATCAACATGCATATAGAAAAGGCCATTCAACAGCTACTGCTCTGACAATGATGACTGGCTAACAGACATTGGAGAAAAGAAAATAGTGGCCAGTGTTATGTTAGATTTTTCTGCCGCATTTGATATAATTAACCATACATCATTAATTAATAAGCTAGTGGCATATGGATTTGATGAATCTGCTGTAATGTGGTTTAACAGCTACTGCTCTGACAATAATGACTGATGACTGGCTAACAGACATTGAAGAAAAGAAAATAGTGGCCAGTGTTATCTTAGATTTTTCTGCCACATTTGATATATTTAACCATTCATCATTAATTGATAAGCTAGTGGCATATGGATTTGATGAATCTGCTGTAATGTGGTTTAACAGCTACTTAACTGACAGAACACAAACTGTTTACTTCAATGGTTGTTATTCCAGTATTAAGACTGTGACTTGTGGAGTTACCCAAGGAAGCAGCCTTGGTCCTTTTCTTTTATAATATTTACACTAACGATTTACCACTTGTTTTGACAAAGGCAAAAGCAGTAATGTACGCTGATGACTCAATAATCTATGCATCAGCAACGACCATGCAAGAGCTAAATGCTGTCCTACAAACAGAGTTAAATGCTGTGGGGGGATTGGATTAATAAGAACCATTTAATTTTAAATTTATCAAAAACACACTGCATAGTATTTGGTTCTAAATATACAATAAATCGAAATCCATCCCTAAAGATCAAAGTCCAAGAAACCCAAACTGAACAAGTCAACGAGACTAAGCTTTTAGGAATCATAGTAGATGATAGGTTATCATGGTTGAAACATATAGATAGTATGTGTGCCAAAATGGGTAGGGTAGTTACAATAATTAAAAGATATGCAAAGTTCTTAACATTTAAAACAATCAAAGTAGTTTCACAAGCATTAATATTGTCAAATCTCGACTATTGTCCAACTGTATGGTCAAATGCAACAGCTGAAAAGATAAAATTACAAATAATACAGAACAGAGCAGCAAGAATGGTTCTTCGTTGTGACTATTACACCAGTGTAAAACTCATGCATGAGAAATTAAACTGGATGTCGGTTTATGACAGACTTTTATATTCATTGTTGACATTTGTTAGGAATATTTCAGTCACTAAAACTCCTCAGATCCTCTACCAAAGTCTACTGTTTAGTGTAGACATACATAAGTATGATACTAGACATGCCTCCACAAACAAATTTATTTTACCCACAGTAGTAACAAATTATAGAAAGAAAACATTCAGTTATAGAGGAATGCAGGAATGGAACTTACTCCCTAAACAAATAACACAAATAGAAAATAGTTTGAATTTCAAGATTCAATTAAAAAAGTAAATTCTACAAAATTCAAGTGAATCGTTAGCATAATTGCCCAGAATGAAAAGGCCTATGACTGAAAAGGCATTTTATTATTACAAATATCTTTTTAATAATGAATTTGTAAACTGTTATTTAAAAAATGATATGATGTTTATTATCGTAAGAATATGGTTTTAATATTGGTGAGTACTATTTTACATTATTTGTGCATGGCAATGAAATGTATGTAATGTATTGTATAATTATTTTGATCATGTCATTTTAAAAATGTGTAACACTCTTTCTGGACCCCAGGAAGAATAGCTACAGCTTTGTTGTGCTAATGGGGATCCAGATAAATAAATAAACATAAATCTCTCTGTTATGAATGTGGGACGTGGAGAGGCGAGATAAAAATCATGAGCTACACTCGCACTTTTCCCCTCATTCTTTTTAAACTTATCCTGCATTTTGCAGCAACGTTTCTGCTCTAGAGGATCTCTGGTCATCAGTTTGTGCAGCAGCAGCTTCTTTCCTTTCCTCTCATGTTGTTCCATGAATCATGACGACTGTCGGTGATCAGCTGATCTGCTTTTTGTTGTGTTTGTTTATGTTTCAGGTGAGAAGGAGGAAACTAGCGGTTCATGGTTCACACGTCACATATTTACCACAAAAGTTTTGTTTTTGGCAGGACCTTCTCTAACACAGTAGCTAGCTGGTGGTAGACATGGTTTATACTCCAGCTATGAAGGGGCGGGTCTAGAAAAGTTCTGATGGGGGGCCAGGCAGGAGCACTGACCAGGAAAATGGGCACAAATGGGACCTTTTTTTTTAGGTCTAAATTTTATGAAGTATTGAACTGATTATTACAACTAAAATGATCATATAATGTAGAAAAGTGAAGAATAAGTTGAAAAACAAACAGCCAGTGATGTATTTTATCAGCAGGTGTTTACTTTGGGTGATGCTGCACAAACACTCACACTTCAATGATAAAAGGAAAAATGTGTTTTTATCCAGATCATCAGTTTTATCAGAGTTTCTTCATCAATGTTGGCTGTTTAACTTCAGTCGTCACATCTGCTGGTTTTATTACAGAATTTATCACCATGGAGACGGTTGGTGAGATGATGATATGTGAATTCTGAATTATTATCTAGAACATGGTAGAGATGATTTAGAACAACATCTAGAAGAACATTACATGCTGCATTTACTGACCATTGGACATCTGATGTTTACCAAAGTGAAGGTCAGTTAACAGTAAATATTTGTAGCATCGTTTCGTTCTGTTGATACAATACAGTAAAAATGGGCAAATTTCTGGTTTAGTCACGAATGGTGATTAATAATTAATGAAAGCTGTGATTAATCTGATTAAAAATTTTAATCATTTGAGAGCCCTAATAAAATCTAAATGTAGACAAACTGAATCTGATTCCAGGTCACATTCAGCTGAAACTGATGTTGGACAAAAAAAAAAAAAAAAACATTTAAAGATCAGATTCACATTTAAGTAAAAATAATAAAACAGCTTCCTAATCGGTTTCAGCTTTGTCAAATAAATCCTGCAATTTTTACCTAAAACAGGTTTTTATAGATAAAACTTGTTGTGGACCAACTATTTTACTGGAGGACTTTTACGGGAGCCTTGCTGGTGAAACAGGAGCATTTTTGTTGCAGCATCATCTGCTACTGGAGCACAGCATGGCTTCATAGATAAACTGTGTTTGCGACTACTCTGAAACAAGTGTTAGCTGAATCTAGAGTTATGATTGTAGCCTGGAAAGGTTTACATCGTTCAGATCTCAAGACTCTCAGCTTTCCAGTGGCGTATAACATGTGAAGCTACTTGGAAGATAGACTGAGTAAAATACATATTTATTGTCATGTCCCGTCCACGGGACGTCTGGTACCAGCGGGTTAAAAAGTGAAGACGTAAACTTTGTATCTACAATCGTGTCCAAGTCAGCTGCAGCCACTAAAGTTCATATTTATCTGAGGTGGCCGTCAGTAGCTTTGTTGGTGTCGGCTCGTTGAGTTTTCATAGAACTTCATTTATGTTTTATCTTTGTGTGATTTTAGTCTGGAAAAAGTTTCCTTTCTTTCATCACTTGAGACACGTTTGTCTCATTTACTGCTGTTTGTTTGATGTGTTGGAAATATATTTGATACCATTTAATCTGATAATTTACCGTTAACTCATGGCATTTAGTGGAACAAAGAAAATGTCAAAATAACTGATTTAAAATGGAGAATTTTGTGTGTGTGTTAAGTTATTAGACAGTTCTTGTGATTTTACTTCTACTGACTCCTACTACTCCTCTACACCTGTAGATTCCTCCCTGTGACACACTGATGATTCTGTTTTGTTCATCATTTGTTTTAAGGCGCTTTTCAGAAGTGTGTGAGGTTCGTCTGAACCACTGGTATTTCCATCCAGCAGAGTTGTCCACAGAGCAGCTCAGTGTCATGCTGCCTCCTACTGATATGGTTGTTGTTCCTGCTGTCCCTTCTGCTCTGGGTTTATCTGTTGTATCGTCCAAAAACACAAACAATTTACAACGACATAAAACAGAAAATATTAAATATGTTTTTTCTGGTTCAGTTTACAAGAATCAACAAAATGACAGAGATGTGACACTTTCATTAAAAACCATTTTTAAATCATGTTTGATTTTAAAGTTTCATGATTTCCTAACAAAATGTATAAATACACTTACATTTAAAGTTCATGTAAAGAAAGATGTGCATATGTACAGCTTAAAAAATGTTAGTCCCTCCTCCTTTGGATAAGCATCCTGACTTTGGCCTCTCTGTGAATGACCTTTGCCTGTTCTCTTGACCACGTATCTGGAGATCGGACTTATGCTCAAACTGTCAAGTTTTCAGATCTCAGAACCAAGCTGTCCTGGAATGTGCTTCTACTCCACGTGACCAGACTGCCTTCCCAGGATCTGATGACCAACCACCATCCTCTCTCACTCCTCACAATAAACCAACCTCTGTTTAAACGTTTACATTTGTGCGGCTGAACGAAAACATGATAAATTTTGCTGAGTGTGTGTTTAATCTGTTGGATGTGTCATAAAATTTGATTATAACAGGAAAGCAAAGTAATTTATTATTATTCTACCTGTCACCATGTAAGAGATATAACATAAATGTTTGAGGACACAAACTCCACATTACATTAAATAAGAGGAAAACAACCATGATGTTGTTGGAAGTGTTTCCTTCTTGTTTGGATGAATCAGATGAAAACAGAGTTAAAATGGATGAAAGACGTCCAACTTACCTGATACAGTTACTGAGACGACATCACTCCACTGTGTTAAATAAAACTCGTCTCTTCTTCCCCGGCAGCTGTAGTCTCCACTGTCAGTAACTCTGCTGATCCTGTGTTCTCTGGATGATGGAGGTCTATTTAACCTGGTTGTTCTCCATTCATACGTCCACTGAGTTCCTCCACCTTCCTGGATCTCACATCTGGCAGTGATTGTCTCACCTCTGTATATCAGAGTCCAGCTGGGCTGCAGGACCACTGTGGGCTTCATAGAAACTGTTCATAAAAACATGCAGTTAGAAAACTTACACACACAGAAAATCTACAGAAATATGACATGATCTTTAATTTTTCATATCAGCTCTGTTTTGCATATTTATTTTCTACATCTGTGTTTTTAAGACTGAATCAAATATTTGTTTACTTCAAAGTATTAAAAAAATAACACACATACTAAAATAATAAATGAATGGATTAAAAAAGTAATTCAGTTACCACTAATGGTATATTTAAACTGAAAGACTAACAGATAAAAGATTTTACTGAAGATATAAAATGGAGAGAAATCAAAGAATAAAAATAAAACATTTTAGACAAACAGAAAATTTTCTGTCTCCTCTCTTGAACCTGAAGACAAAAAAATGTTTATAAATGTTTAATAGCTTTAGTTTATGCACCTTTAAATCTTAATGAAACAAAAAGCAGTTTATCAAACTGGACTTGGTGTAACTTTCTTTCCTTTCTGAATTCATTTCTATCATTTATCTACTGATTGTGGATGTAACCTCATTTACCTCATTTTGAAATAAAAATGTTCTCTTTATGTAGATAAGAATGAGGTTAGGCCTTAAATCACTTCTACATTAGTTTTACACTTTTAGAAAAATGTTTTCACAATGAATCTTCTGTCCTCAGAAAATCCATGTTGTTGTATTTAAAAAGAAATTTCTAAACTCACCAGTTTGCTGAATAAAGACTGTGTTACTGAAAGATGTATTAAAGTTTGTGTCTCTTCTAAATCCTCTGCAGGTGTATTTGCCTCCCTCTGAGATACTGAAAACTGGTGTATTAGAGTGTTTATACTTGTTTTCAGGTAATGTGAGTCTGATGAGCTCATAAGTGAATCCTGCAGGAATCTTCAGAGAACAGGTCAGAGTCACACTGCCCCCTGCTGGTATGATTGAACTGCCTGCTGTCAGAGTGGCTTTGGCTTCATCTTCTGGAAGTTAATAAAAAAACAAGGAAATGATCATCACTATGATGATGTAAGTTATCTATTAAAACATCATCAGATCAGAAATAAACTGAACATCAATGAAAACTTTGTAGTTACACGTTAGACACTCTGATCCAACCAGAATCATTAAAACACCAAATGAGAGGAAAGTTTTTTGGAGGAATTCTGTCATAATTTCAGAAAAATCCACAAACGTATAAACTACATGTCATGAAGCACTGATGCTGTTTATGAGGCTCTTTGTTTCATCTGTAGCAAACCTGGATGTGAAGCATTTCTAGTTCTGAATGTGTAATTTCTAACTTTGGCAGATCTTGTAGGAGACACTTAAACAACTTTTCAGCAGACAGAACAACAAGTCGCTGTTATTACTGATATTATTAACAGTCTATAATGTAAATACATAATAATAAACAATAAAATAAATAAATAAATATTAATAATAAATACCAGATAACTAACAGACTCTGGGGGGAAATCTCATGGTTCAGGGTCAGAGTAGCATCTCATTCCTTTATAAAATCCACCCCATCAATGTACAGAAAAGAGAAATGTTTCATTTTACATCCTTGTGTCTGAGAATGTGATCATGTCTACCTTCAGTAAATAGACAGTATCTACATGTAATCCTGAAGATTTCAACTGAATAAACACAAAAAGAAACACAAGTTGTTCTGGAGGCTCATGGTGTCCCAACATCTTAATAACATAATACTGGTTTAACTTTCTATTCACTTATATATGAATAGAATATGAATATAAAAAGAAAGTAATGAGATTACAAATATGAGTTCAGTTTAAATAAAAGACAGAAAAATAATTTCTCACCTTCAGCATTTGCATCAATGGACGTACGGAGCACTGCAATAAAGATGAAAACCTCAATAGATTTACTAAACTGATGATAAATTGAGACATTTTAGAAAAGAAAAAGCACAGATCAACAAGAGAAAAAAGAGGAGCGCATTAAAACCAAAAACATTTCTACAACTTAAACAATACACATGCTGTTTACACACTTCTTCAGTCTAACCTGGACCAAGACACCTGCTGCTTAAACAATCTGATTAGGAAGAAAAACACAGCTCTGTTCTTCTCAGGCTCTCAGAGAAACACATTAAACCAATGATACACAGTCATTCTCACTATATAGAAATATTTTCTATCATCTGCAGACAGAAAGTCAGTGATGTACTTACAGAATAACCCCAGCACACAGAGAAAAGAGTGATCCATCATCACATCCAGTCCTGCTGCACAGCCAGTCAGAAAGTCTTCTAATGTGCATCAACAGTAATGATGAAGGAGACGTTACATCTGACATGCATGTGAGACTAATGTCTTTCTAACTTCTCTTCTTAAATTAAAACCCCCTCCGTTTCCTTCCCTTTCACACTGAGCTCAGACAGCGTTGGTAGTTTTGACTGCAGCAGTTGGTTGTCATGGTTACATTTCCTGTCCACGGCAGAAACATTTTAGCTGTTTTCATGTACAGAGGTCTGTGCAAGGTCTTAATTAACATAATTCCTAAAGAAATATTGCAATGTCTATTGATAAGGGACGTGTTGTGCTGATGTGTAGTTATTTATAAAGTTGTGCTGTTTGATTTTTCACATGACGGTTTGCCCGAGTATGTTTATATTTTCTGCTCCTCTGTTGGTGCATCCACTTCTTCAAATATGAAGTTAAAAAAGTGGTGAGTTGTACCTTCTCACCAGTTCCAGGTTGCTAAACTTTTACACTCAGCTGTTTAACTCTCACTCATCCCCCAATCACCCTCACTGTATCCAACCAGCTCTCCATCCCTGTTAAAGACCTCCATCTTTGTTATGTAGTTAACTTTTATTCCTTCTGTTCTGTCTGTTACATTCAGTAAATCTGTGTTTGTGTTTCTCTTGACTTCACTGAACCTGCATGCCGTGCACCAGTATACCAGTGACTGGGTGTTCACCTCAACAATAAACTGGACTGACCCACCACAGATGCTCTATACAAGAAAGGCCAAACTCATCTCCACTAGCTGAGAAGGCCGAGGTCTTTTGGAGTTAGGAAGTCACTGCTGAAAACATACAACACTGTGCTAGCATCAGCATGTATTACTGTGTGGTCTGCTGGGGTGGTGAATGTACAGAACAGGGCAGGAAAGAACTGAACAGAAGCTGATCAGAGGATCCAGGTCAGTCCTGGATTTTACTCTGAGCCCCACAGAGTAGGAAGTAGCACCACAGCAGCTCATTCATCCCCACAGAAAACAGTTAAAGTAGTTCAGTCTAACCACAGTTGTTATAAATACCTTGTGCTTTTGTCTGCTACCCACTGTGGTTTTCTCCATCTCAGAGCTCTATTTGTTATTTCCCTCTGCAACACCCACACATCATTCCTCTAGTGCATCTATAGATCAGATCTATATATAGATAAAAACTCTCATATGGATGTGTATAGTGTCCAACCTGCCTGGAATAGATTTAAAATCTCTTTATCTCTATATTTGTCATGTTTAGTTCAGTGTTTCATTGTATTGATGCTACAGTCTGCAGATGTTCTCACATTGTGGTGGGATTGTGGTTTAGACCCCAAACCGTTGACTGAATGTGTCACTGAGCTGAAGCTAAACATTTTGTTTCACAAACAGAACCAAGTGAAAAGACAGCATTTACAGCCACAATGTTAAAAACTCTGACAGGTGAAGTGAAGAACATTGATCATCTCTTCATGATACAAACTCCTGCTGGGAAACATCAGATTGCTGCAGATTAAAGCAGAAAATGTTTTGTGAAATTGTAAAGATGAACAGTTCTTATTAGAGGTGCTTTTGTTTTTCAGCCATGTTGTTAATAACCTTAGAAATGTCATATTCTCAGGAGAAACTAGATAAAACACTGAAATAAATAATAAAAGATTTTGTTGTGTCAAACATTATTAGGCTTCTAGGCCCTGAGAACAAACTGACAGGACAACTTTCCAGTTCTTCACCACATACAAGGAGGTGTGAGAACAAGAATGACCTCATGCATCACATTCAGCTCAGAGCTAGTGTGTTTATAGCAGATAAAATGTGTCAAACTGTGAAAGATGTGCTTCAGTTTTTTCTTTGTTTTAGTGCAATGATTCTGAAGAGCTCATAAAGTGACTGAAGTATAATGCAATGTGCATTATGTGTTTTCACAGTTAGTGAATGTACAACAGGATGGCCAATATTTAGTTTTTTTCTGAAACATTATGTGAGGACAAGTCATCAAAGAGATGAGCTGTGCAAATATGAAGATATTTTCTACTTTGCTTTATGCCTTGAACTCAGTTTATAACTGTTTATAACTTCCTTCATGTTTTCTTGTCAGTCAGGAGTAAATACAGTATGATGTGCGGAAAGCAGCACGTTTGGTTTAAAACTTCCACTTCCCCATTTTAATCCTGCAGCACAGAAAGGAAACATGAGCTCAGTGTGAAAACATGCTGCAGATAATCCAGTAGAGGCATGAACTGCTGAATTCTACTGTACAAACATGTTTAAAACAGCTGTCATAAAATGAACTATATTAATCCTTCATGAGGTGATCTACATTATAACAAAAGTACCAAACTTTATACCACTGATGTAATCATTGAGATTTGTGTTGACCTGTCCAGGGTGTACCCCACTTCTCACCCAGTGGCTGCTGATAAACACTCCAGCCTTCTGAGATGGATGGATGGATGGATGGATGGATGGATGGATGGATGGATGGATGGATGGATGGATGGATGGATGGGATGGATGGATGGATGGATGGATGGATGGATGGATGGATGGATGGATGGATGGATGCCAGATCTAGAAAATGTCCCTCAAGGTTCACAACGTTCACAAAATGGGGAAGAAAACAAACAACCAGAAAGCAGAACGCCTCCATCAGCAACTGTCACCAGCAAGTAACACGAGAACTAGATTTCAGACTAAATGTGAGAAAACCACAAGTTTGGTTTTTACCTTTTTTGGTCTGTGTTAGCAAAGCTAAGGGTAACCAGTTTTGAGTTTTTAAAAGAAGAGGAAATTAAGTGTGTGTGTGTGCGTGTGTGAGAGAGAGAGAGAGTGTGTGTGTGTGTGTGTGTGTGTGTGTGTGTGTGTGTGTGTGTGTGTGTGTGTGTGTGTGTGTGTGTGTGAGAGAGAGAGAGAGTGTGTATGCGTATGTGTGTGTGTGTGTGTGTGGTGGTGGTGGGGGGGGATTACGTCTTTAAAGCAATTACAAAATAAATATATAAAAAGAAAAACAAACACAAAAAATGAATATATATCTTTGTCTTCATGCAGAACAGATGTGAGTTTCCAGCTTTGCTCATCATGCACTGAGCTTCCCATGAATCACCACCAAGACGTACATGGACATTTTTTCGGGATTCTGTCTGTGAATTTGTATTTATTTTCCTGCATTTTCTAGCATTACTAGATACTGGACACACAGATCTACAACTTCTTCCCCAGGCCATCAAGATGGTCCAAAGCATGAACCTGGTCTTCAGTTTGTGTGTCGTGTGTTGAACTGCAGAGAAAGTGAGTGAGCTGAAACCTCTCACCCTCCATGGGTGTAAAACCCATTCCAGACTATATGAGAATTGAGATCCACACACATTTTCTTCGCAGTACAAAGTTATGATGTGTTTGAGTTGCCTCGTATTTCCGAGTTATAGGTGATGTGACATCATTACCAGGTAACTGTCCTCTCAGTGCTGCAGCTTCCTTTACTCCCCCTTCCTCCTGTTGCTCCTTGTCTGAGAGTAGATAACGCAATGCAAATCCCGGATGATTTTGAAATTCCGGCCCAATGCATTTTTTACCTGTCATGTCACCCTAGCACAGCTACATGCATGATCCAAATGAGCAAATTAGTGGTGAGCATCCTAACAGTTAGCAGTAAACATGTTTACTGCTAACCGTTTTACCGCTGTTTGCTAAGTTATGTTGAAGGGTTGAAAACATGACAATAAAACAACTTTTTTAACTGATTCTGTTTAGTGCTTGAAACAGCAGATATTAAATTTAGCTATTTAATGTATTTCTGAAATAATTCATCTCATTTAATATTTTCTTATCAGCCTATCATACAGGGCTGCCAACTCTCACACATTGGCCATGAGACTCATGCATTTGAGGGGCTTCACACTCTCTCACGCTAAATCTCTGCTTTCTCACGCTGAAATAAACATCAAGAGCAATACCGGCTAATCCTGAAGTTCGAGAGGATTCCCAGTGGGCCACATCACTACTGGGCTGGTGTCCCGGTGAAACAAATAAATAAGTGGGAACGGGCCTACGATATGCTCTTCTGAGAAGAATACATAGTAGTGATGTGCAGACCAATAGTGAAATATCTATTCCTCCAACATTTATAGAACTAAACTTTCAAGATAGGTAGGAACTACTTATTCTTCTGCCTGCCATAGGCATATGCAAAAAAAGTGCAGAGTCGCGTTGCAGCAGTGTCAAGGTCAAGTCACGCACAAGACAACGGCATCATAAAAGATAGTTTTTGCCTGTTATACTGTATCATGCAGCTCTCACACTCAAAGAAATCATTCACATCACAGCAAAAACTTCACCAAAGCTCCCTTGGCCTCTGACAGCATAAGACCTGACACTTGAGAGGGCCCTAAATATGGTACCAGACAAACATGTCAACTTTGTTGTATGGAAATGTGGAATCTCACTGGAAGTGTCAGACAATCACCGTGTTGAGGTCACATTAGAAGACAGGTTTCTACCTGTCAAGACATTATTACCTTGAGCACCAAAGGAAGGTGGCTCATGCCAAAACAGTGCTATCTAGCAATAACAGTTCGGCATATGACTGGCACAGCTCAACTTATAGGCCTGCTAAATGGTCTTGGCCACTGCTCATCCAATTCCCATGTCCTTGAGCATGACACAGCTCTTGGTCACCTACAAACTGAAAGAGAAGAAACATACATCCCAGAAAACATATATGCTGAACTTCCTGCCACACTTGTCTGGGACAATAATGACTTTGGAGAAGACACTCTCAGGTAAAGGGATAACACACAACACCAGTGGTATAATTATTCAGCAGGCCATTGCTAGTGATTCAGCAACTTTATCTGGGACATCAGGACAGAGAACGAGACTGTGATCCATTAATCCTCCTCCCTTTAATCTAGTGACATACATACGAGGAAAGCGGTATGGTCCACAGAATTCTGCATTTAAGGTAGATCTCCAGCAGAACAAATACAGACATGCTCAAACAACTGCAAGAAAAGCTGATGCAGCATTCTTCCTCATGAAAATGTCAGAGCCTCTGGGGAAATCCCTCCTGGGTGGACAAGTTTTACATTATGTTAAAGCAGGACACAATCCTACCCTCTACAAATGTAGGCTACTTAAAGTCATTGATGCCAGCCCAACAGATCTCAACACTGTCCATACCATCCTGAGTCACTCCATTGCTGTTGCTGACATATAGTGAAAGTCATGGATCACGCCATATATGCCAAAGACCAAGAGATCCACTGCCAGACCAGGGGCCTCATTTATCAGGCTTGCGTAGGTACAAAAACAGGCGTACACCAGATATAGTCAACTTTTATGATTTATATAACCAAACTTGACGGGAAAATGTTTCACAAAAGGTTTTCACGAAAAGGGAGACGATGTTAATGAGAACCTCAGCCACTAAAATATGTTCTGTCATTGTGAAACAAAACTCACATGTTATAAAATACGTTCAGCTAAATAAGGTGACAGTATGCTGCCAGCATGTCAGTGTGAAAGTCAGTCAGCAGAGCTAGAGGCCCCCAGACCGAGCAGGAAAAACCGGCGGCGTGGAGGAAACACGAGGAAAACACTGGAGTTAAAATTAAAATGAAACAAACTTAAGAAACAGTAAAATCAGATAAGAATGAATAAATGAATAAATAAATAAATAAATAAATAAGAAGCAGTACAGTTGAATAAAATGAAAATAAGATAACGTGAAATAAAATTATGTAAAATAAATTAAAATCACATAAAATTTAGTTAAAAGCTAAAAAGGTAGGTCTTAAGCCTCTTTTAAAAACATCAACAGTCTGTGCAGGCTCTCTGGCAGACTGTTCCACAGACGAGGGCCGTTACAATGGAAAGAGGCCTCGCCGTATGTCTTGGTCCTCACCCTTGGAAAAACCAAAAGGCCAGTACCAGAGGACCTCAGGGTCCGCGAGGGTTCATGACTTAAAAGAAAGTCTGATAAATAAGAGGGTCCAAGATGATTAAGACAGTTATAAACTACTAAAAGAACCTTAAAATCAATGCTGAAACGTACAGGAAGCCAATACAACTATTTTAAAACTGGTATAATGTGTTTATTTAACACTAAATAAACTGCTATCAATCTCAGATGTATTTGTCCATATTTATTTTATAAATTAAAACAAATGACTAAATTACTGGCATCAGTACTGTCATTTAGCAGATGCTTTTCTCCAAAGTGGTTCACCACTCTGGGAATTGAACTTTGGCCTCCCGTATGGGAGACGGATGATTTAGTGATGGAGATATTCAGCTGTGTGTTCTGACTTCTATGGCATGTCTTCTCTGCTGACACTGCGATGACAGGATCTGCCACCTGCTGCCACTATTCTGCCTTTTTGACACAAATAATGCCCACGCTGTGCCCATCATTTAAACATTTTCTATTCTATTCTATTCTACACAGTCTCACACCCTGAAAGTTACACTTCTTAACTCTTTTTTCCTCCCTGAGCAATCATGCAAACGATGTGATGAATATGTATCATATGCGTCCACCTGACCATTTATAGCCACCATGTGGGCGTGGGAAGGCGTTGCCTCACATGCGCCTGCTTTAGAGTTGATTCTTATTTATTAACAGAAGCAGGTGTAGGACGTGCGTGGGCACTCTTTGATAAATCTGAAAGAAGAAGTGCGCAGCATTTCAGTTTTACACCGCAAACACCACCTGTAGTTTGCTTTGCTATGCACAGTTTGATACAGGGAAAGACTTGTCCTAAGGATGGGAGAGTTTCACACAGCCATGGCATACCTTTCCTGCATTGGGAAGATTTTTGCTGATGCTGGCTTTCAGGATATCATGATTGAATCTGAAATTGTAGCTGCTGGGTCTTTTGATGGAGTCATCACAGGCCATCACTACAACAGGATCATTTGAGCACACAAACTGTCAAAAGTCTACTACGTTACCCAGAATGCCCCTGTCCTATTGTAGTTCTGCTGGATTATAGTGGCTTAAGTTTTGTTTTTCTGGTCTCGACAGTGTCTCGACAGTACAAGCGCAGCATCTACAGGGCAAAGATTGCCATCCATGTCCCATGCTGTATTAATCCTGTGTGTATGAGTTCTGTGTGTGTTCCTACCTATGTGAGTACAGGGTTTGCAGGAGAAAACGTGTGTTTATTCCTTAGTTGTTACCCGGTGTGACGAAAATCTATGTGGCCACTTGTGTCTGCTACAACCCACGGCTGCATTATATGTGCATCTATAAATAGTTATTTAATGTGATGTCAATTATTGCCCTACACCCGTAATGGTAATTTCACTGTTAACTTCTCCTGTTCTGGTGTATTTAACCTGTGGTGGCTTTCCACTGAATTTCATTTGTGGTGTTAGCGCTCCCTCTAGGGGATTTCAGTAGTACTGCAGGCAAATTCTTTTGCATTGACATAGCATTACCTGTTATTAAGGTACATACTTGTTCTTTCTGTTACAGATAACCACACCTACACACATACCTACACACATAAAGATACACAGGCACCTGAAGAATCCATTGTACCATTGTACCTCCTCCCATTGAACCCTCTGCAGTAAATGAAATTGAATTGTACTACTGCAGTCGGTCTATTCTTGCTGACCAAAAGCGAGTCACAAGGAAGTGACGAACGATCCAGAATCAGCTAACAAATATAATCCCTAACACAAACTCCTTATGGAAGCCCTCCAGAGACTGTGCTAGCAGGCATACCTGGACACCTCACGCATGAACACCAAGCTGCAGCTCTGCAAATTGCAAGAGATTTACCAAAGAAGTTTCCTAGTGAGGAATTCAATGCCATGCTTACATCTGATGCATTTCTGCAGTTGCTGAAAGTATATGAAGAACTTGACAAGCAAAAACAAACAAAAAAAAGAAAACAAACATACAAAATAAACAAATAAAAAAAAATTAAAAACAAAAAACCAAACAAACAAAATTCAACCAAATAGACATTTATATTTTGGAGCACTTATATTGAAGTGGTGGAAAATTTGCTCCTATTCATCAGGACAGCCAGAGAGGGGAACTGGGCTCTTCATATGTCAACAGTGCATTGTTTGCTGCCCTGGTTTTTTGCATGTGACAAGGTGAATTATGCCAGGTATCTAACAGCACACTGGGTCGAGATGACCAATCTGGAAGACACACATCTCATAGCACATCAGCAACTACTTTCAGGTGACTTTGTCGCACAAGACATCAACGGCATGATTTTGCTGGCACTGCATGTGACCAAGTCATTGAACAAACAGCTAATTGTGTTTCTAAGACAACAGGAGGCATTAGTGGATTCTCTTTAAACAAAGGAGCAGTTCACAGATGGACCCTGACACAATGCTGGATGGAGTCTCTCTATCAAATCTCCTCTGGTCAAGAAGCACTAAACAGTGTTGCCAGGGATTTAATGGGTGTAAAACAAAAAGGTGTGGAAGCTTTCACAGCGTTCTGTGAGACAAGGATTGTTATGGCAGAGACATCATTCCATGACCCCCTAAAGAAAATCAAATTGAAAACATTCAGAGATTCTGGTCACAGTACAAGCACAGAAATCAAAGGAAAAGCGATCACCCTCAAATCCCATCGAAACCTGTTTGCCAGATTAATTATTGTGGGAAATGTCCGACAAATCAATAAATGAAATGCTCACCTACAGTCTGGGTCCTTTGCCGCAATCACTTGCCAACTTTGATGGCTCTCTGGTAAAGACTAAAAAAGCAAAGCTGATGCACACGCTGGAGGAGAACACCACCCACTGTCAGGGACATTCCAGATGGCTCTGTTTAGATATGGGATGCTATGGCTCTGGTGCAACAGCTAAAGCTACAGCCAACATTTGGCCTATATGCTGATCATGTCTTGAGGACACTGGTCAACTCAGCCAACGAAACCCTGTCTACAGAAAATTCCTGGCATGTGGGCAAAATAAAGAAAAAAATGTTGGAGTATTTCTTCAATCACTGGAGCCACCTGCAAAGCACATAATTAGAAACATAACAGTCCTTATTGGGCACAGGGACAAATGTCATGATATAAAGATGAATGGGAGCAACACAGACCTTGAAATACTGCAGGTTCAGGACTTGTAGACAACCCAGGAGGAAGCAGACACCAAAATTATTTTGGATGCAGCTTATGCAGCAAAACATAGCAGTGATCTGGTAATCAAGAGCCCAGATACTGATGTCTTTGTGCTGGCTCTTAGGTTCTGCAGCAAAATTGATGGTTGCCTGTACTTTCACACAGTCAAGAGCAGAAATCCACATATTATTGATATTAACAGACTTCATGCTCATCCTGGGGAAGACAAATGTGATGCTCTTGTTGGTCTGCATGCATTCTCTGGATGAGACACTGGGAGTGCTATGCATGGGGTCGGGAAAAAGCTAATTTCCCAGAGACAATACATCACCATGTTTATAGCACTAGGGACAAGTTTCTCCCCATCACCAGAGTTCTGCAAGGCAGTGGAAGCTTTCACATGTGATCTGTATGATCAGGAGTGTTAACATGTTGAGAGTTAAGCTCAGGAAGGTGTTCTGAGAGAGACCTACCCCCAAACAAAGACTCCTTGAACAAGCACATCCAGCGTGCTGACTATCAGGCTGCAGTCCACAGAAGGAGCCTCGAGTGTAAACCTTACATTCCAGCCCCGAAAATCATGGCTGGAAGATGGTAGGAGATTTCTTAGAAGTGGACTGGATGACACTTCCCCCAGCTCCAGAAGCAATAACAGAACTGGTCCACTGCTCCTGTAAAAGATCTAACTGTGTTAAGGGGAGATGCACCTGCAAATTGCATTAACTGCCATGAACAAACATGTGCCAACACACAAATTGTGGCAATAGATCATTTGAAGATAAGTAGAGGTTCCAGGGCAAGCATGAGACGCTTATCCTTCTCATCAGATTGTGTGTCAAAGAGCACATGATGGAGAAAACAGAAGTACAATGTTTATGTTAATGTTTGACTTTTTCTTGCATCATTGATTTTATTCCTCTGCATATGTTCTTTAGCAGTCAGAGATATTATTAGTTCATCAATGTTAAAAATATATCAGAATACAATGAACTCACTAACAGTGTATGATTTGTGGTGGGCTTGGGTGGCTGTAAGGGCAGGAGGGAATTGTCCTAATAACTAAACCACGTTGTGTTACAACTTACATATGAAACAGTGTGGCATGGCAGCTGCACGGAGGCCGACAGGAAGAGACTGCAGAGGATAACAAATACTGCACAAAAGCTCATTGGCTGCCCTCTGCCCTCCCTGACTATCATATATGATTCCCGCTGTCTCAGCAGAGCCAGAAGCATCATAAAGGACACCACCCATCCTGGCTTTCATTTCTTCAACCTGTTACCTTCTGGCAGGTGTTTTAGATCCATCAAGAACAGAACAAACTCAGGGACAGTTTCTTTCTCAAGGCTGTCACCGCATTGAACGCAAACTTGCACTAAATCAAAGTGTACTGCCAGTATTACATAAGTTATTTGCACTGACCATTGCACCGCCTTTTAGCTACCTCAGTCATTTTTATTGTGTATTACTGTATTATCTGTTTTTTCTTTTTATTATAATTTTTTTTATTACTGAGTCCTTTAATTATAGTATTGTGAGTGCACATACATGGAGCTGCTCTTTAAATTTCATTGTACCATGTATAATGACAATAAAGGCTATTCTGTTCTATTCTATTCTATTCTATTCTTTTCTATTCAATTCTTTCCTATTTTTGAAGCAGTTTGTTTAGTTTAGAGTGTTTCAGTGTGACTTTGTTTTGATTGTTAATTAAGAGACAAGAATTTGTACATTAGTTATAAAATGTGTGAAGCTGAGTTATGTAGCTTCAGTTTTGGTAAGGATTTTGCCACATGGGGTGGGGGCCAAAACTTCTGTTTTGCCTAGAGTACCTGCCGGTCTAGAGCCACCCCTGGCTTTAACAGACCTGTCAAGTCATGCTCATTAAATATAAATAGTGTAATCCAGTAGAACCTCACCAAGTGATAAACAGTCATTACTTTCACTATTACAATACAAACACTATTAAAACTGTAGACTGTTACATTTCTTTTGTAAATTAACAAAAAGAAAAACAAAACAAAACAGGGGTCAATTACCTATTTCCACCACTGTCTATATGTTGCATACTGCATTTATCAATAGCTATAAATAATAAACAATACATGGTGTTTACAGAGAAACATAAAACTGGACAGAAAAACACAGTTTCAAAGGACTAGAGGGAAATTGTGTGCATAAATGAAGTTTATGTGGCTGACATGTGGCTAACTTGAAGCCAGCTAGCAGCACAACTTAGCTTGAAATTATTGATGATATGAAACTCATTCTACTGTATTTGTACTGAAAACATGTAAAGCAAACATTGCAGGAGAAACACTGCTTTAGTTAAGAAACATAAAAAAAAAAAATCAATGTTATATTTATATTAGCTCGTTCAGATCCATTTCCTCTCAGGCACACCTGGCAACCCCAAAACCAGCACGCCAAAACACCATCCACAGAAGGTTCTTATGTTGGCACTGTAATCAGCTATACACTGTTCAGTCTAAAAGTTGTGAACACTTAGTATACTGTACTTATTTTCAATAAGACATTAACACTGTCTTAATTTTATGATGCTGATTGGAGATATCACAAAAACCAAAAACTATCAAAAAAAAAAAAAAGAAAAGGAAGACTACATCTTGTATAGACAACGTAACCTAAAGGTGATCAGTGACTGCAAAGTAGTGGTAGGTGAGAGTGTAGCCAGACAACATAGAATAGTGGTGTGTAGGATGACTCTGGTGGTGAGGAAGATGAAGAAGACAAAGACAGAACAGAGTAAAAAGTGGTGGAAGCTGTAAAAGGAAGAGTGTTGTGTGGCTTTTAGAGAACAGCTAATGTGATCAGGGAGGCAGGTAGGAAAGTATTGGGTGTGTCTTCTGGAAGGAACGTAAAAAAGGAGACTTGGTGGTGGAATGAGGACATGCAGGAGTGTATACAGGAGAAGAGTTTAGTAAAGAAGTGGGACACTAAGAGGACTGAAGAGAGTCGACTAGAATACAAGGAAATACAGCGTAAGGTGAAGGTAGAGGTGGCAAGGGCCAAAAAAAGAGCTTACGATGACTTGTATGCTAGGTTGGACAGTAAGGAGGGAGAGAAGTGGCAGGTTGGCAAGGCAGAGAGATAGAGATGGAAAGGATGTGCAGCAAGTTAGGGTGATAAAGGATAGAGTTGGAAATGTACTGACAGATACTGGAAGTGTGATAGGAAGATGGAAAGAGCACTTTGAAGAGTTGATGAGTGAGGAAAATGAGAGAGAACAAAGAGCAGAAGAGGTGACTGTTGTGGACCAGGAAGTAGCAAAGATTAGTAAGGATGAAGTTAGGAGGACATTGAAGAGGATGAAGAATGGAAAGACTGTTGGTCCTGCAGAGCTGTAGAGTTCCTGACTAGGCTGTTTAACAAGATCTTAGAGAGTGAGAAGATGCCTGAGGAATGGAGAAGAAGTGTGATGGTGCCAATTTTCTTTCTTTTTTTTTTTTTTTTTTACCCTGTCCTGTCCAGCATCCTAACATACAAAACAGTGGTCTTTGTGCCATATTTTGCTTGACAGATTTGCTCTACCGATGGAGACATGTTATATACATGGCTGCCCTTGATATTTGTATTATTAGGGTCCGAGCCATACAAAGTATGGCAAGGCCCTATTGTTCCTGAAATGTTTAGTCTTCTCCTTCTAAGCATTTCGACGCCAAATTTGACCCCCTTAACACCCATGAAAAGTTGTGAAACTTGGCACACACCTCAAGTCCCGCGTAACTCAGATATCATAAGGTCCGCATACTATTCAATGCAAAATTGGCTCAACAGCGCCACCTACAGTCACCAAAAATCACCACATGAATGGGGCCCCGGAAGTCTACTTCAGCGTAGGAAGACGAAACTCGGCACACACGTGTACCACCCCGTGTTGACCAAAAAACTCAATGTAACACCTGTCGCCATGGCAACGGGGCGCCCGCCATCTTGGCGTGTGCGGCCATTTTTTTGCCATTTTTTGCACTTTACACACATCGTATTTGAACGAACTAGTCTGAGGGGATTCATGCGATTGACTCCAAACTTTATGGGAAGCTTCCTGACAAGTTGGGGACCAAACGCTCCTCAAATCTTTCTAATAGCAGAAAGCATGTTGCCGTGGCAACCGACGCAAAAACGCCTTCTCGCCATGAAACACGGTTTGCTCATATCTCCATAGGAATACATGGGATCTGCACCAAACTTGACAGGATTCATACTTGTGACACCCCAAGTCCAGCAAAGAAGTCAATCCAACAACTGTTGCCATGGCAACGGGGTGGCCGCCATCTTGGATTTCACTGTCATTTGAACAAACTAGTCTTGGGGGATTCGTGCGACAGACTCCAAACTTGGTGGGAAGCTTCCTGACAAGTTGGGGACCAAACGCTCCTCAAATCTTTCTAATAGGAGAAAGCGTGTAACCGTGGCAACCGATGGAAAATGACCATCTCGCCATGAAACACGGTTTGCTCATATCTCCATAGGAGCACATGGGAACTGCACCAAACTTAACAGTATTCATAAACGTTGGGTCCTTAACGTGTTATACCACCTGTTGTCATGGCGACATTGGGTGGCGGGGACCAGGCCGCTCGGACCCGATGGATGCCGCTTGCGGCTTTAATTTTTATTGTAATCTTATTTTCTTTAGTCTTTATATGTCAGTGCCGAACCTGACAGGGAGATAGAGGAAGAGGGGAAAAATATGGAGAAAAGGACAGGATTAAAATGTGTAAATAACAATTGTCTAGGCTGCCTAAAACACACCACCAAAAACAATATAAACTACCACAGTACTACATGATATATAAAGAAAATAGGATAATGATATGAAAAAGTACAGTAGTCATCAAACGTACCTGCAGAGAAACGTACCAACATACAAACATCAGCAACATCTAGTCAGAAGCAGATGGAGAGGCAAGCACGTTTGTGAGCATGCATGTGTGAATGCGCGTGTGTGACCATGCAACAAAGAAGAAATGTATGCTTGCAAGGGGGCTGGGATCACTCCGCACCCCGAAGCATCAGCGGGGGACGGGAGGAGCCCGAGGCCCCAAAGGACCAGCAGTGTCCACAGAGCACCAAGTCCAGGACAGTCAAAACAGACAGAGCAGTGGCCCACTCAGACCAGAGCAGAGGGGCCCCCAGACCGGAGCCCACCGGCGCGATGGGGCAGGGGCACCGGGCAGCACAGGGCGACGGTCAGCAGGCCCAGCGGGCGCTGGGCGCTGTGGCGCAGGCCGCACAGAGGGCAGGCACCCCACAGGCCCAAGGGCCACCCATTCCCCCCAGCAGAGCCCCGCCCAGGAACCCAACGGGGCCCAACCGCCCCGGGCAAAACCACTGCCGGCCACACCAACCCAACACCAACGCTTGATATCCCAGGGACAAGAACATGTCTGCAGGTCAGAGGACTGAAGTGAACATTTGCGAGCAGCAGTGTGGTTTCATGCCAAGAAAGAGTACCACAGATGCAATATTTGCTCTGAGATTGTTGATAGAGAAGTACAGAGAAGGTCAGAGGGAGCTGCATTGTGTCTTTATGGATTTAGAGAAAGCATATGACAGGCTGCCGAGAGAAGAACTGTGGTACTGTATGAGAAAGTCTGGAGTGGCAGAGAAGTATGTTAGAGTGGTACAGGACATGTATGAGAGCTGTAAGACAGTGGTGACATGTGCTGTGGGTATGACAGAAGAGTTCAGGGTGGAGGTAGGACTTGTTGTAGAAAATTACCAAGAGTCTGGAATAAGTAAAAGTCAATAAGGTTTATTTACAGAAGAAGTATTGGATAAAGAATTACTTGCAAGTAATGAGAGTGATCGTCTCGACTCGCATGTAGTCAGGAGAGACTCTGATGATTCATCAGAGAGAAACAGTTTTATTCAGCTGGTTCCCAGCTGAAGGTCAAACAGCAAAATAATAAATGAGGAATAGAAGACTGAGTGGCGCCACTTTCTTCCAGTTTTCAGAAAAAGACCACATACCACAACAAGCTGATATCCCAAACAACTATTGCTATCTAGCAGGTGTGAAAACCAGTCTCAACTCTTCCATATCAGAGCTCTGGGAAGAAAGTGGTCAGTCTGACCTCACACACACATACACAATGAAAACTGTAACTTCAGTATTCTGTAAAATGAAAACACACAATATGAAAACATAATAGTGAATGGATTAACAATAATAAATGAATAAAGAAAACTGAATATACATGTGGTTTGTGATTTTTATATGAGTACATGTGAGTGATTACCATATGCAGCTACATTTCTTTCACTATATATATATATATATATCTAACACAATAAGGGTCAATTTGTTTTGCTTCAATCCATGGTCAAATTATTAAAAATCGTTTAATAATTTTGTTTCTAATTTGCTACTATGTATTATGTTGCAGACAAGGAGTAAGATGGATGTTACACCCGTGCCAGGCCCTGCCATGGGCACACCCACTCCTACCACACATCACCGCAGTCAATCTCCGGAGTACTGATTCTTCACACCTGCTATCAATAATCCACCCGACTTCTTATACACCAGCTCCACTCTTACTCTTTGTAGGACCTCGTATCAGCTAAGCTGGACCTTTCCCTTTGCTCCGACTCACTTGGAAATTATCTGAACATCTGTGAGGGATTCCACCTGTGTTCCCTTCATAAGCCTCAAGTAGATTTCCAAGTCTGTTAATAAAGGTGTGACTGAATCTTCTCTGTCTCGGAGAGGTCCTTCGTTACAATGGACATGGCTGTTTTTCATTTTCTAATGTTACATAAATCACATCAGGTGTGTCACACCCGCACCAGTCCCTGTCATCCTCTGCCCAGCCAATCTCCACAGTAACCACTCCACATCATTCACACCTGTGTTCAGTCACCTGCCCCGGCTTTATATTCACCAGCTCCACATTCAGTCCCTGCCAGACCTTGACATTCTTACCTGAATGGACTCTCCTGCTTTCCCTTCACAGCTATATGACACAATACAATAATGAGCTTTGGTGATTACAAGTTCATATTAGTGTGTGCGTAAACTTGTGTGAGTGTGAGCACATACATGCAGTATGAGTTGGGATGGCCTGAGTGACGACTCCTGGCCTGACTTTGTGTCTCAGTTTTAGGACGCTCAGATCAATGAGAAGACACAGCTGTTTACTGTGATCACAAGAGTTCAAACACAACCAGAAGACAAGTTAACACAGGCCAGCCAACAATGTTAGAACTGAAGTCCAGTCTCAGGACACATCCTTATATAGCCCATCCTCCTGGGAACAATGGTCCCTCTTGGCCTCTGGTGCTAGACCCCTGGAGTAAGGTCCATGTTGACTGACCATAGAAGAAGGCAATAAAGTCCTTTGATGTGTTTCTACAACTGTATTCAATCCCAGAAGCACTAAAGATAACAGTGTCCTATAAAAACAGTCCTGATCACAATCTTTAATGACTAGCTGTGTCTCTCACAGATGGTCACAATATCATCAGTCCGGCCCTGCACAGAGATGCTTTTCATTCTGCTGCTGTGTAAATGTTTTTTTTTTTGTTTTTTTTTCAAATACGCAGAAGAAAAAGTATTGCATTTTTCTTTGAAAAGTGGTGTAAACAGCACCTTATTGTTGTAGCCAATAGTCTGCATATATGTGAAATAAAATTGTGGCTAAGAGGTAAATTAATATCTTATATAACAGCTGTTACATAAAAGGTTGGAAATTGTGTAAAACTTATAAAAATATTAAGTTTTGTTGTTTGAAATGTGATTGTTTAAATAACATGTTTCTATAATAACCACCAAAATTATTTGTTGGATGAAATCAAATAAAGAACTGACATAAAGCTGCAGCTGATCTGAGACCTGAGAACAAACTGACCAGTAACTTTTTGGTTCCTCTTCAGAAGTAAAGAGATGTGATAGCAAGAACTTGAACAGATATGTGACGTGTAAAACTGTGAAAGAGTACAATGATTTATTTTTTATGTGTTTCAGAGAAACAATGAAACATACAGGAAGATGGTGAACGTTCAGTTTTTGTCTAAAACATCATGAGGAGAAAAAGGGAAGAAGAGAAATTAAGCGAGATAATTTGAAAATGCTTCCCACTTCACTTTTAACCTTCAACTGTGACCTCTTTCTCTCTCTCTCTCTCTCTCTCTCTCTCTCTCTCTCTCTCTCTGTCATCAGGGGTAAATACAGCATGATGCCCAAGTTTCCTACTTGTACTTCTCTACCTGTAATATTGCAGTTTACTTGGTCTGGATTTTCATTTTTCTATTTTCATACTTATTCTTGTAGGAAATATATTGTCACTCTGTTCCTCTGCAAAGTGGAGTTGAAGATATTTTTGTTGTCTTATATTCATCGATGCTATAAAACATTTGTCGTTCCTGATGTTAGAAAGTTAACACAGGAAATTAAGCAGATAATGTTTTGTGTGTAATTCTTTTTCTTAATGACTCCAGGCTGATGCTAACGTCCTCCTCTCACCGTTTTCATCATGTATAAGATAACAAGACAAGATACATTTAAATAAAGATATTCAACCATTTATTTTTCACTCATCTTTATTGACACTCAACAAAATTTTAAAAAGAAATAAAACCAGAAAAAAGGCTAAATAATATCCGCACAATAGCATTCTTAGCAATCTTGCTCATCACACTTTAAAGCGTACACCATCATTGTTCAATCCTTGAAAGACATTCAGGGAAACACACACACACACAACATAACACCACCAACCTCTGACAGGGAGGAAAAACACCACATAACATCCAACATATGACTTGGTTATAGTACACTTGCATATTAAATAAGCAGAGTACTACATACTTACACAGCTGAGCACATTGAAATGTTATCAAAGCCAGTTAACTCTATTAAACCCATTTTAATACTGACAGTAAATATTTCAGTCATTTAATGTTTAACCTGTAAAATACAACAAGGGTCAATTTGTTTTTCTTCAATCCATGGTCACATTATTAAAAATCTTTTCATAATTTTGTTTTAATCTGCTTTTATGTATTATGTTGCAGACGAGGTATAAGATGGACATGGCTGTTAAGCTTTGTACATAGTTTTAGTTTTGTTACATTTTTGTTACAAAAAGCATAAATGAGAACAAATAAATCCAGATCATGTAATATTTTAAAGAAATGTGACACAAAACTGGACAAATGACTGTCTGATGGACGCTTGGACGTCTAGAACAGTTGCTAACACGTTTAAACAAGAATATTGTTTCTGCTTGTTGTCCACAAGTCTCTTCTTTTGGTGGTAATAATCTTCTTTTCATGGACCTAAAACACAGATAAAGAAAACATTTTAAAGAAATAAAGAAAATGAAAATGGACAAATGGTGAGATTTTTAAGTTAAATGGTAAATATGAGGTGATGACTGTTAAACTACGATGAGGAACAAAGTGACATCAGAAGCTGATTCATTCACAGTAAATGAACTAGTTGATCAAATATCTCATCCAAGTTAAAGATAAAGAAAATGTTTTATTTTAAAATAAAACTACATTTTCCTTTGATAAATTTCATGTAAATATCTAAATCTAAAAATTCAATAGTCGTAGTAAGATTGAAGAGGTCCATAGTTACTTCTAGAAATGATGAAGAAACTTCATTATAAATATATAAATGCAGTTATTTTACTGCTACTCATCCAGAAGTTGTCATGTTTACATTAGTACCTGTTGCTGATTCAGGATGCACATTATTGTAGTCAGAGCTCTCGTGTCTCCCTGTAACAATGATGGTTTCAGTGTATTCAGTAACACACACTTTATCTTTCAATTAGACTCTGATATTTGTAGTAACATAAACAAAAATGATTTTGTAAAATATTTTATGTACTTACTGCTCTTATCACGACCTTTAAGGTTAAGATGAGATGTGACGTTGCTGTATTCATCTGCTGGTGCGTCTAAAATAAATATTTACATACATTTAGGGCGAGTCATGCTTCCCTACATTATATGGTCTTCTGACAGCTCCACATGAATCAGGTTTATACTGTACCACTTCCAGTGTTTCCACAACCTCTGATTGATTTGTAGACAGCAGCATCACCTGCATGTCAGAGAAAATAAAGAAAATCAGATTTGTGACAAGTTACCACTTTATTACTGTTGTGAAATGCTAAATGAATATTGATGTTTAATATGTTTAGTTCGCTGAGTATGAATTTGCCTGTATTTCATGATTAGTAGCTGTTAAAACTCTGACATGCATATGAATCGTTTAGTTTCTAAGAGCAACGACAGTGTTTTATTTTAAAGTGCTTTATTTTAAAGTAACAGGAAGTGACTGTTTCTAAAAGGACAAACTGTTCTGAGTTAAACTAGATGTGATGCGTTTGTCGTTCGTGTTAACTTTAACTTTAAAGTGAAAGTTTAATAACATCCGTATTGCCTGATTTATGAAGCTCCAGCTACGTAACAATTACAAACTGAGACATTATTTGTAGGACTGACCATGAAGGAGAGAGGAATAAACCTGAGTTTCACTCTCGTTGACTGACTGTTGTGTAGCAGAGACTCGGTCGATGTTCAGAATCTGATTCAACCTGAGAAATAAAAATAAATAATGTTCATTTAATAAGAATCATATCATGTAAACAGCTGTTATATTGAATGTGAGCCATGTACCAACCTGTTACAACAAGCATCTGTAAAAAATAAAAAAGAGATGAAAATGAGTTCTTGTATAATTAATCTGTTTAACCATGTTAGAATAGTTAGTCATTTTCAGTAAATCAGTTTCTACCATTTTCAATAAGTGATAAAAGTTTTCACCTTTTTTTTCTGCATCAACACAACAGCAGCACAAAGACAATGTGCTGCTGTTGTGTTGTGTTCGTATGGGGTGGTATTTTTAATGTGCTCTTGATTTCTTACACAAGTCTGATGAATAATGGTGAAAGAGTGGTGTCTAATTATTAGCATCATGTAGGCAGTATAATCATGTTTAGATGTACTAAGCACATTTAGGAATTAGGGTTTGTTTCTGTAAGTATCATGTGGATCCAGCAAACTCCACAACCTTTAGAGTAGGCAGTACCACATGAACTTGGTCAACTCAATGAACCCTGTAGGGTACAGCATCACATGATTTCATGTACAAGTCTCAGGGGTTCCACATGTTAGCTTAGGACTGTTCTTTGTCTGTGAACCTATATAAGGCCAGTGGTACCCATAGTCCAGGGGATTTCTCTACAACTGGCCCAGAGACCTCACAGATGCTGCAGATCTGTTTAAGATGTCACTTTTCTTAATAAACCTTTTTGTATTTTACATCAAGCTGCTGTCTAGAGCTCTTTTTACCACTAAACTATTGTTCCACATCATCTGCTTCAAGTAATTCACAACAAAAGTGAGACAGAAATGTTTATAAAGTTCAGCAGGAAAGTCATCAGGTCCAGGTGATTTATTGTTGGACGTGTGGAAAAGGGCTTTATGGAGATCTGCTAATGTTAAAGGTGTTTCAAGCACATCTGCTGTTTCTCTAAACATCTGAGGTAGATTAAGATTTAAGAAAGATTATATTTCCTCTTGGTTTGGATCTTGTTCTGATTAATGTAATTTTATATCAAATGTACAAAATGTAATATTATAATGTATAATGTATTATTTCATTTAAAGGGGATCGTTTACAATTTTACCTGCTTAGTTTTTTTTATTACAGATTTTATTGTTTGGTGTTTTTTTCATTAAAGTGGCTTTGTTAAATATTTTTCTGGTTTATGTCTGTATTAAACGTTTTGATATTTCAATCGTTGGGTGAAAATTGTGTTTTGTTTTTTTTTTAATGTATCATTTTTTGGAGTTTAGCGTCTCTGTGTTCAGTAGTTTAATAATTTGTATCTATAGATAAACTGTCTGACAGTGTTTATCTTTTATCTATCTAACCAGGGATGGATGTATTGATACTCTGGAGTTGATACTTAGATATCAGCCAGTCAAAATATCAGATTAAATACTTTTTTTTTTAAATATTGAGTCATAATATCGACTTATCACATTATAATATAATAAGTTCCCAGTTTTTTTATTAGGGTGGCAGCTCTACACTTCCATAGATTTCTTTCAAGTATGTTGATGTTCTTGAGTTTTATTTATATTTCACACTGCTTGCAATAAAAAAATTAAGGTCTCACCCTTGGACCGTTTGCAGAGACACAACAAGAGCAGGAAAATCAATAATATGATTCCAATAACTGATCCAACCATCAACAGCACAGGAAATGAAGAGCTTTCAGGTCTGGACACAGCTGGAAACACAACAGAAAGTAATAATGTTATTTATATGAAGGGTTTAGAACATAATTCTCTCAGTGTTTCCAGAAAAATAAATGTGATTTCAAGCTTGAACACAATGAAAAAAAATCCAGATCTACAGTAAAAACTCACCAACAAACTTTTTGTTTCTCCTGCTTTGAGCAGAAAAATGATTTACAAAGTAAAATGTATGATAATTTAATCCTGCTCACCTGTAACTGACATCCAGCTCTGTTGTGACGTCTTTCCTGCATGTTGACACTTGTAGAAACCTTCGTCTGACTGTGACACTGGAGAGATGTTCAGCTCCTCTCTGCCATCACGTTGGAGAAGTTTGTCATTGTGATAGAAAGAAACAGTGGAAAGTGTGTTTTGTTCTCTCAGTCTGCAGCTCAGACTGACAGAAGCTCCCTCAGTCACAGGATGGACGGGGCTCACCAGGATGACGCCATCATCATCATCTGTAAAGAAAAGTCAGTGGATATTAAGTTCAGTCAAATCAAATTTCATTTAAAAAACACTTTTCATACATAAGTACGAGCAATGTTTGCAAATAAAAAGAATTGCAATTAAAAATACACACACACACACTCACTCACTCACACACTCACACACACACACACACACACACACACACACACACACACACACACACACACACACACACACACACTCATGCCCAGAGTATTGTAAAGCCTGACAGCAGCAGGCAGGAATGAGCTCCTGTATAGTTCCTTCAGACAGAGAGGTTGGAGGAATCTGCTGCTGAAGCTGCTGTTCAACCTGTCCAGTGAGTCATGGAGGGGGGAGGACACATTCAGAGACTTTTCTCTGAAAACTGTTACTGTGGAAGTTTTTGCTGTGATGTTGATGTGATGTTTAGTTCAGTCAGAGATTAGAAGTCAGAGTGTGACTTGTTAGATCTAGACTGGGTGGAAACATCATTCTTGTCAATATATTGTTGATAAAACTTGATAAAAATCTAAAATCTACTTTGAGCTCAGTTTTCTGTAAACAGATCAGCTCTGTTCCAGTACAAATGATCCCAATGAACAAGTTTTACATAGTTCCAGATATGACTTCTTTTGTGGCATTTAGTCATTCTTTAACTAAAACACGTGATAATGACCATCTTAAGGAACATTTTGATGTCACAAATACTGAGAAATTCATCAGGAAGAAGAAAAATTTATTGTTCTATAGTTTTGTGAAGAGATGAAGTGAATGAAGTAAAACCTACAGTCAAGAGTTTAATGCTGCTTTGTGGTGGTGGAAGAGAGAGTTTATTTAAAGAATGGATTTATATTTAATCTGCTGAACACAGAAGGAATTAATCTAGCAATAATAAACACAAAATCATAGGATGTAATCACGAGACAAACACTGAAAATCCATTTCTATATGGAAATGACATTAATGATAAGTGATACTTAAAATGAAAACAAAGCATCATAACATACTCTGTACAGTGATGTTGACTGTGTTGCTGAACTCTCCTGATCCAGACTCACACCAGTAAACTCCACTGTGGTTCATGTTCATGTTACATGAGGATCCAGTCATTCTCCCCCAGGAGGAGCAGAGTGACAGATGATGTGTTTCTGTAAAGCTCATCACTCTCCACTCAGCAGAGTTTCCTCCACAGTTCAGTGAAACAGAGTCAGATGTGAAGTGTTGAACTCTGTCAGGATTCACTGTGAGAGACGCTGCTGGATGAACATCTGAAAAACAAACATGATGAAAGGTCAAACTTTGTGAAAAAATACTCTGCAATATGTTTAAAAAATATTGAAAGTAAATTTATATTTTCATAAATTCTTCATAGTGAAAGGATTAAATGCTGTTAGTGGATAAGATGTTTGGAATAAGCATGAACGAATGATTGTAAAACCTTAAAAGTGCAGAACCACAGATACCAGTAGGCAAGGTCAGGGTTAATGGAGACAGAAAGCAATAAACAGACATTCAAACTGACCTTCAGACCAGACAAATGTGGGTTTACTGTGATCAGTGGAATAAACACGGTCCACTCTTCCAGCTCTACACACACATCCTGCTGTGTGTGTTTGTCCATGAATGATGTAGGAATCATGTTCAGTCCCAGCAGTGCTACCAGGCAGCAGATCATAACTGTAAGAGATATACTGGTGTGACAGATCAGGAACAGCTTTATACCAGTAGAACCTCCATCCTGCAGACGGAGGTTTAATCTCACATCTCAGAGTTACTGAGGATCCAGGACTCAGCCATGATGGAGACACAGAGAGGACAGGCCGGGGTTTATCTGCTGGAGAGAGATTTTATCTGAATGAAAACATGTTGGATCTTGTTGACTCTTAACTCTGAATAACATTTCTCTACTAATGTTATCAATTGTATATTTAAAATTTCTATATGTATTTAAAACATCTACATTTGTTCAGATAAACCTTTCAGTCAAAATGTAAATAAAGGAGCTTTGCTTATCTCAATGTTCAAGGAGAAAATTTTTTTTTATATTTTAGACGTTTTTCTGCTCATACAACAAAAACAAATATGTTTAAATCTGTAAGAAATTACTCAAATGTTAAAGAAAAGTTTGTTCTCCTTCATTTGGATATTAAGATGTGTGATTTTGGGTTCAGCTCCACCAAGGATTAAAATTATAACAGTAATAAAATAATAGAATAAATTTAATTGTTCTTATGAGATCCAGCTTTGTCTTAAAGAAACACTGTTAGGTATCAGGTAAGATATACAGGGAGCTGATTTAACAAAATTTAATAATTAGGGCTGTCAAAAATAATGTGTTAGAGGCGTTAATTAATTTATGTAATTAACTGCATTAAAATTGTTAACCCATTAACACATGAATGACATGACAAGCCCCATACATCCATCATTTCTCTGTTATGATGGCGGGACGTGGAAACGAAGAATGGAAGAGATCAGCCGGGTGGCTGTATGGATGGACTTCAGAATAAACACAGGCCTCCCTAATTCATATACTGCACACATATGCTTGCATGTACACACACACACACACACGCACACACCCACACACACACACACACACACACACACACAGGCTGAGTAATCACTAAACTTCTATAATATTCTATAAAGACCGACATTTACAGACAACTATCAGCCACCAGTCCATAGCTTTTCTCTCTCCTGCTCTCATTAAAAGACTCAATACAAAGTTCACAGCAGGACTCTATTATTCATATGATGATATGATTTCATGTTAATCTGGAACTACATGATTGTGTCATTTTGTCAGTAAATAATTAAAATGCCAGTTTACCATAAATATAATACGTTAAAATCAATATTTGCTGCAACAGTAAAAACAAGAAGTGGTCAACAGCAGCTTCACCTGATGTGATTCTACTAACAGAAAATGAAAAAGTTGACTCAACTTACACAGATAGGAGACTGTCAATCTTTAAAGGTGTTCCCAAACTTTATCATGCAACAGCCCACATGTAGAGGTATGTTTGGTCCAGAAGGACCCACCTCAAAAAAGTCAAGTGTCTTTTAGTCTACTAGTCCGGGCTCTGTGTGACCTGTGGAGCCGTCCCGAGGGTAAGAGCTCAAACAGGTGGTAACCGGGGTTTATTGTTTATTGTTTTATTTGGATCCCCATTAGCTGCAGCAGCTTCTTGTTGCTGTAATTAACCATCTGCTTAAAAGTCTGTAAATTAAATAAAAATTAGGGCTGTCAAAATTAACACGTTAACGGTGGTAACTAATTTAATTAATTGTGTTAATATTTTAATGCAACCTGCCCCATACATCCATCATCTCTCTTTTTTTATTTTTAATTTTTTAACCTGTGCTGTCCAGCATCCTAGAAAGCAGAATGATAGTCTGGTTGCCCCAGTGGGCCAAGATCAGCAGCTGCCGGCCCCGCCAGGGACTATGCCATCCAGAGCGACCCGAGCGAATGGTCCAGGGTCACAGGAGCCCAGAGGCAGCCCCTCCACCCCCCAAAGTTAGAGGGAAAGTTAGAGAGCAGGTCAGAGTCACACTGCCCCCTGCTGGTATGATTGAACTGTCTGCTGTCAGAGTGGCTTTGGTTTCATCTTCTGGAAGTTAATAATAATGTATTATTATTATTCTACCTGTCACCATGTAAGAGATGTAACAGAAATGTTTGAGGACACAAACTCCAGATTATATTAAATAAGAGGAAAACAACGATAACGTTGTTGGAAGTGTTTCCTTCTTGTTCGGATGAATCAGATGAAAACAGAGTTAAAATGGATGAAAGACGTCCAACTTACCTGATACAGTTACTGAGACGACATCACTCCACTGTGTTAAATAAAACTCGTCTCTTCTTCCCCGGCAGCTGTAGTCTCCACTGTCAGTAACTCTGCTGATCCTGTGTTCTCTGGATGATGGAGGTCTATTTAACCTGGTTGGTCTCCATTCATACGTCCACTGAGTTCCTCCACCTTCCTGGATCTCACATCTGGCAGTGATTGTCTCACCTCTGTATATCAGAGTCCAGCTGGGCTGCAGGACCACTGTGGGCTTCATGGAAACTGTTCATACAAACATGCAGTTAGAAAACTTACACACACAGAAAATCTACAGAAATATGATTTGAATGTTTCTTATCAACTTAGTAACTTTATATTAATTTGCATATTTATTTTGGAAGTCTGTGGTTTGTAGACTAAATCAAATATTTCTTGATTTGAAAACAAAGAAAACATGATAAAAAAAAAATAAAAACAAACACTAATTGTACATTCATTAAAAGGTTCACAGATTAAGGCTTTTTCTGAATATAAACAAAGCGTCTTTTATACACGTTAAAATAACAGATAAAACAATTGGAGATTATTTTTTTATGTATTTTAGAGCCAATAATCAAAACTCAC
This sequence comes from Melanotaenia boesemani, assembly GCF_017639745.1. Lineage (NCBI taxonomy): Eukaryota > Metazoa > Chordata > Actinopteri > Atheriniformes > Melanotaeniidae > Melanotaenia > Melanotaenia boesemani. The sequence goes on from NC_055686.1 coordinate 25,771,293, forward strand.
GAGTTTCCTCGATGGTGACGTCATGGCTGTCTTCTGTGTAGAAAACTGGTTCTCCTCTTCCTCCTCTGCAGCGGTACAGACCTCCCTGTGAGACTCTGATGACTCCACCTGGTTCATTGTTATTTCTGAGCTGAGCTGCAGGATAGACTGACCCATCTCTGAACCAGTTAAACTTCCAGTCAGCAGAGTGGTCCACAGAGCAGGTCAGTGTTACACTGCCCCCTGCTGGTAGGATTGAACTGTCTGCTGTCAGTCTGGCTCTGGGTTTACTGGCTGGTGAGTTTAGAACAGAAATAAAACCAACATATTATTAAAATGTGACTCATTTCACAAACAAATTTGCTAAAATTACTTTGAATTGTCTTGTACATGAAATGTGCTATACAAATAAATTTGCCTTGCCTAAAATCATCACAATTTATACATTTATCAAGTCGTCATAGACTACAGTGACGTCGTTTATAGAGCTGCCTCTAAACACTCCTCTATTAACTGGACACCATTTATAACGCTGCCATTTGCTTTATTACCAGATCCTCCTTTAACACACCACTACAGCTTGTGTTCCCTGGTCAGTTAGCCCTCTCTTCACTCTCTTAGATAAACACATTGGTATCTGTTGATTTATAAAACCATCATTAGAAAAACACAGTTGCATCTTCACTCATTACTCAGATTCATAACATCAGACGTCCTCTTGGCTCAAGTCGCCTCATTAAGCTGCTCATCCACAAAGTCTGCACTACCTTCAGTCATTCATCTTTTCACTTTTCTGCTGCAGATGACTGGAATCACTTGCAGCAGAAACTAAAGCTCAGGACTTTTATACCACTGTCATCTTTTAAAAACTTGCTAATGGAAGCGGTCCAGGATGGTTACACTTACTTTTATCTGTAGCTAGTTGGACCATTTTTATATCTTCCTACAATCTGTTTTAAATTCGTTTGATAATGTTCTGTTAGATGTGTATTCATGTCTTTTGTAATCTGCTTTTTTTTTATTTTCCATGTGCTGCCTATCAGCAGGTCTTCATTGTAAATGAAAATTTATTCTAAACTGACTCATCTGGTTAAATAAAGGTTTATATTTAGCTAGTAGCACCACATAGAAATAATAAACCCCAAATGAGACATTAAGCTCCGTTATAACAAAACTACACATTTATAAAAATGTCAAATTTACCTGCTGAAACACAAATGTAGTTATAAAATGTTGGACATAAAAAAAAGCTCTTTACAACATTTAAAGATCAGATTCACATTTAAGTAAAAATAATAAAACAGCTTCCTAACTGGTTTCAGCTTTGTCAAATAAATTCAACAATTTTTACCTAAAACAGGGTTTTATAGATAAAAACTTGTTGTGGACCAACTATTTTACTGGACGACTTTTACTGGAGCTTTGCTGGTGAAACAGGAGCGTTTTTGTTGCAGCATCATCTGCTACTGGAGCACAGCATGGCTTCATAGATAAACTGTGTTTGCGACTACTCTGAAACAAGTGTTAGCTGAATCTAGAGTTATGATTGTAGCCTGGAAAGGTTTACATCGTTCAGATCTCAAGACGCTCAGCTTTCCAGTGGCGTATAACATGTGAAGCTACTTGGAAGACAGACTGAGTAAAATACATATTTATCGTCATGTCCCGTCCACAGGACGTCTGGTACCAGCGGGTTAAAAAGTGAAGACGTAAACTTTGTATCTACAATCGTGTCCAAGTCAGCTGCAGCCACTAAAGTTCATATTTATCTGAGGTGGCCGTCAGTAGCTTTGTTGGTGTCGGCTCATTGAGTTTTCATAGAACTTTTGTCTCATTTACTGCTGTTTGTTTGATGTGTTGGAAATATATTTGATACCATTTAATCTGATAATTTGCCGTTAACTCATGGCATTTAGTGGGACAAAGAAAATGTAAAAATAACTGATTTAAAATGGAGAATTTTGCGTGTGTGTTAAGTTATTAGACAGTTCTTGTGATTTTACTTCTACTGAGGAGGTGCTGATATGATTTATGCTAATTAATATTGCAGCATGAAGCTGTGCTGAAGAAGAAGGTTACATATTCACCTGATGATTCATTATTTCAGGAATCAGAGAGATCATCTACAAAGAAGATTTACTGCTGTTTGGACAGAAGTGCTGGCTGCTCATACGGATTGTAGTATTTATTTAATTGTCATGGTTCATGTTTCTTCCAGGTCTCTAGTGATTGCTTCCTTAATCAGGTACATTTGTTCCACCTGGGCTTCCCTGATTGCTCCCTATCCTCACCTGTGCTCAGCTTTACTTAAACTCTCTCCAGTCTCTCCTTCCCTGCAGATTATCGACAGTCTTGTGACAAATTGAGGTCCTTTGTTTCTTTTCTATGTGACAGTTTGCTTGTTAATCTGGACAGAACACACAGCAAACATGACTGACCTGATACTGACAGTCTGATGGCTTCACTCCACTTTGTTGAAGAATATGAGTCATCTCTGCGTTTACACTGACACTGGTAGTCTCCACTGCTGAGCTCAGAAACAGTGAAAGTAAACTGTTTACTGGAAATCTGCGGTATAATTGACCCAAGATGTCTCCATACACACATCCACTCAGTGTTTTCTCCTCCCTGGATCTCACATGTCAGAGTGATTTTCTCTCCACTGAAAATCTGAGGCCAGTCAGGTTGTCGTGTTACAACAACCTGGTTGGAAACTGTTTCCATAGATATGAACAGAAAAACACAAACAAAAATATCATCAGAAAATATTACATGTAACTTTCATATAAAATATTTTTTTTTTATATGAAATAATAGAACTCACAGATTATATTAATACTGGCTTTATGACTCATATCAGAGTAAAAGGCTGGATCTCCTCTCTCTCCTCTACACCTGTAGATTCCTCCCTGTGACACACTGATGGTTCTGTTTTGTTCATCATTTGTTTTAAAGTTAAATTCAGAAGTGTGTGAGGTTCGTCTGAACCACTGGTATTTCCATCCAGCAGAGTTGTCCACAGAGCAGCTCAGTGTCACGCTGCCTCCTACTGATATGGTTGTTGTTCCTGCTGTCACTTCTGCTCTGGGTTTATCTGTTGTATCGTCCAAAAACACAAACAATTTGCAAAGACATGAAACAGAAAATATTAAAAATTTTCAGTTTACATGACTCAACAAAACATGACAGAAATGTGCCACTTTCATTAAAAACCATTTTTAAATCATGTTTGGTCCTCAAGTTTCATGATTTCCTAACAAAATGTATAAATACGCTTACATTTAAAGTTCATGTAAAGAAAGATGTGCATATGTACAGCTTAAAAAATGTTAGTCACAGTAAAATTAGTCATGTTGAAAGAACAGAGGACTTACCCCAAACATTTAAAGAGATCTTATTACTGCACTTTGAATCATTTGAAGTCTTCAGACGACCACAGCACTGGTATTCATCTTTATAACTTATATATAAAAGTTTTAATCTGTAGCTTGAATGTGAGTTGTAGGGAATGAATTCTTCACCATCCTTGAGGATTCTGTATTTCTAGTCAGTGTTTGTTCCTTCCTTCATGTCACATATGAAGGTAACATACTCTCCAGTATAAAAAGTCAACCAGTTAGGATCAATGGTCAGAACAGCTCCTAGAAAACAACAACAAATGTTTAACACCTGCGTACACTTTGCCAGCCGACACACTGTGTAGATATATACAATGAAATTATCTGATAATCCACAAAAAAGTCAGCTTGTGTCTAACAGTGAGGCAACAGGCTGAGATTCATTTACAAAGAAAATAACTGAAAAACTAAAGTGTGTCACCTTGAGTGTGTCCAGTGCAGAGGAGTGTATACAGCCCTGCAATCCAGGTAGAAACAACAGAAATGAACAAAGGATCAACATTTGAAACCAGAGTTGTTTAAAGTACAACATAAACACATATAATGGTAAAAAACATAAATTCTAACTCAGATATTTAACTTAAATTACAAAATCCCATCTACAAAACACCCAAATTCTTCATTCAGATTCTCAGACACTGGTGAAAATGACTGATACCTAATTTCATCTGATCCAGTTTCCTTAATATCCATGATTTAAACAGAAGACGTCCTCATGTCATATTTACAGAATAAATCCAGCACACAGAATAAAATGAGTCCCATCCTCTCAACTAATCCTCACACTTCTGACAAATTCCTTTTACAAAGACAGAAAAATGAAAGTAAACCATGAGAGACGTCAAGACCAGCAGAGAAACCAAAGTTAAAACATGAGTAGTGTAAATAATAAATGTGGGATTTTTCTAACTTCTCTCTTTGTTAACTTGCTTTAACACAAAGCTTCCTTCCTTTAAACACAGCATGGTTTAGTGTGTGTCTACACTTCCTGTCCTGCTGATCCTGAAACATGTTGGATTCTTATTGAACCCATAAAGACCCAACCCATGAAAAAATGGTAAGAAACATCCAACGTTTTTAATATGAGGTCTTTATTTGGCCCTTTTTTTTCATTAGAAAATGTAACGAAAAAATTAACGTTTTTTTTTGGGGGGGGATATCTACCATTTATTACCATGTGAGTTTAAAAACATTATAATGTGGTTTTCTGCTTCTGGGTATCTATTTGGGGACAGAAGTCAAGTATCGGATTTTGTTCAACAGGATTTTAAGCAAAATTTATACCATAAATTGAAGCAAAATGTCTTAAAATCTGTATGTGACAAATATGTCACATCGGTCTCTCATGGGTTAAAGGTTTGTACATGATCTCATATAGATAGTAGTAAACTTAAAAATTAAATAGCCAAGGGAGGCACCCCACATCATAACAACCACATACACAAAATACAGAAAAACACAAATCACTATATAGAAAAATAAATAATTCAGTAAATGTGTAAAATGATGATTCATGATGTGACATTGTGGATGTCTAAAGAGCTTCTGTCTGTCACTGTTTCCTGACTGCAACATGAAACTCTTTTCTTTTGCAATATGTTCATTACCTCAGTCAGATGATGGTTCTTATTATCCCTGAGACGACTAAACATGAGTTCATCCACCGACATGTAAAAATACAAGTACAACTTCCTTCAGTTTGAAAGGTTTTGTTAGAAAACAGAAGAAAAGTTTTGGTCCTTACTGTGGGCCTGTACAACTACAGAGTAGAACTGGTGTGTTCGTGATTTAATGATGAAACTTGAAGCTCAGCTCAGATATTTACATCAAGATGCTGGTTCACTGCTTACTAGGATTTATTTAGACCAGAAAGACTCACAAAAACATGAACTTGAAGAATGTGAAGTGTTATTGTTGAAGGATTATCCCATCTTGTCTTATATGCATAGACCAGAAGTAGAAATGTTAGTTGAAAGATGTAAAGTTTAGTTTCTCTGTGATTCAGGGGCAACACACTCAGTGTTAAGACCACAGAATGTGATCAAACCAATCATAATGACTCAGAGGAAAGTTATGGTGAAATCTGCTAATGGGCAGATAACTACAAGCCTTTGAAAATTACTCATTTGGAAACAGATGAGACGCAAGAGCATCCTCTGAAAATCTCATCCTCTTGTCCAGTGAATTTGCTCGGTAGAGATCTGATGTGTACATTCCAAATGGGAGTACTCGTCTTAAAAGGAAGACTAAATAGAAATATGCAGATGTGCAGACCAAAATGTGCTGGAAAGGACGGATGTACCACAATATCATTATTCATCCATCCATCCATAGTCTATATCGCTTTGTCCAGTTAAAGGTCGGGGGAAGCTGGAGTCTAACCCAGCATTTAGCAGGTGAGAAGCAGGGTAAACCCTGGACAGGTCACCAGTCCGCCGCAGCCAATATCATCATTCTTTGGACCTAATTTGTAGTGGTCCCAGATCTGTGGTGACAGAGTTGAAAAAGATGGCTGATGATGTGTATTCAGATAGACCTGACCATCTGCACTGCACCATGTATTTTAAACACACACTTTTACTTTCTTAGCCTACCTGCCACACACCGAGCGGCAGCTGCTAATAGGCTAAGTTACAACTATAAAGTGCTGATGGCTTGTCACTCATGTGAACTTACCATCGCCAAATTGAGGTTGAACATCTCTCATCTTAAAAACAGCATTGATGAAAAGGATAAAATCATCTGTGAGTTTTCCACCATCGCTGCGTCCCAGACTAAACACCTGTCCATGCTCGGCTCTGTTAGCCGCAGTGGCCTTTCTGAGTGCTCCCCTCCTTGTTCCACACCTTGTGGAGATGATGATAAAACCCTGCCATGGTCCGGATCCGTTGCTGCAGGTGGAGATCAAACCTGTGGTACAGGATCTGCTCTACATGTAAGGGATGACATCTGGCCGAGGCTCGGGGCACAACGTAAACTTCCGAGGTTTTCTACTCCATCTTAGTTAGTTAGTTAGTTAGTTAGTTAGTTAGTTAGTTAGTTATTTGTCACATGGCTATGCACAAGCAACACAGAATTTTAGGAAAACAAATCAAAAACACATCTTGAAAACAGGTTTCAAGCTTTAGAAGATCTTAATTGTCAGCCCCAATGCCGACAGCCAGAACAAGCCGGTGTTACACCAAAATCTGTGACCCATCAGATACTGTGACTGCAGGGGGCGATAGTGGGTTCCTTTTCTGTATGACCGTCTTGGTAGACGGGATAGAACAAGAGCATTTACGAAAATTACGGAGGAAAATAACGTTACCTCCGTTGTTTCCATGGCTGTCAAGTTGCCAATTATCGCTCAGTTCGACTAATACCATTATAAACATGTATGCTGTATTTGAGGAGTAATGCTCAGCAGAGAGACTTCTTACCATAATAGTAGCCTATCCCATTTGAGACCCCTTACTGTGTGGTACCTACCCATAAAATCTAAAACGGAGTCTATTTTTTTAAACTAAGCAGTAGGCTACTTAGCACCTATATATCGTCAAAATATCTATGTCATCATATATATATATATATATATATAAGACTTCAAGGTGTTTAACACGTAGTTAACCCGCTGTCAGAAAGTGTTCCCTTACTGTACCTGCATTATAATAAACCCACAGCAGAAAAAAATGTGTTTTTATGTACTCCTACATCTCTCCTCTTTATTTCGGACACAATTTATAAAAGTATGTCACTCTACAGGGACAGAAAAGCCCAGGTCACCATTTCTGATAGCCATCAGAAAGTGTTACCTTACTGTACCTGCATTATAATAAACCCACAGCAGAAAAAATGTGTTTTTATGAACTCTTACATCTCCCTTCTTTATTTTGGACACAATTTTAAAAAGTATCTCACTCTACAGGGACAGAAAAGCCCAGGTCACCATTTCTGATAGCCATCAGAAAGTGTTACCTTACTGTACCTTCAGTATAATAAACCCACAGCAGAAAATTTGTGTTTTTATGAACTCTTACATCTCCCTTATTTATTTTGGACACAATTTTAAAAAGTATCTCACTCTACAGGGACAGAAAAGCCCAGGTCACCATTTCTGATAGCCATCAGAAAGTGTTACCTTACTGTACCTGCATTATAATAAACCCACAGCAGAAAATTTGTGTTTTTATGAACTCCTACATCTCTCCTCTTTATTTCGGACACAATTTATAAAAGTATGTCACTCTACAGGGACAGAAAAGCCCAGGTCACCATTTCTGATAGCCATCAGAAAGTGTTACCTTACTGTACCTGCATTATAATAAACCCACAGCAGAAAAATTGTGTTTTTATGAACTCTTACATCTCCCTTCTTTATTTTGGACACAATTTTAAAAAGTATCTCACTCTACAGGGACAGAAAAGCCCAGGTCACCATTTCTGATAGCCATCAGAAAGTGTTACCATACTGTACCTGCATTATAATAAACCCACAGCAGAAAATTTGTGTTTTTATGAACTCTTACATCTCCCTTATTTATTTTGGACACAATTTTAAAAAGTATCTCACTCTACAGGGACAGAAAAGCCCAGGTCACCATTTCTGATAGCCATCAGAAAGTGTTACCATACTGTACCTGCATTATAATAAACCCACAGCAGAAAATTTGTGTTTTTATGAACTCTTACATCTCCCTTATTTATTTTGGACACAATTTTAAAAAGTATCTCACTCTACAGGGACAGAAAAGCCCAGGTCACCATTTCTGATAGCCATCAGAAAGTGTTCCCTTACTGTACCTGCACTATAATAAACCCAAATTTAAATACCTTTAGTCTTTACAAATAATACACAAGATAATTGTTACTCTCTTTATCCAAACATTTACAAATTGTTTTAATAACATTTATGGAATATTTACAAAACGTATGTCTTCTTTTTTCAACTTGTTTAATCTGGACATTGTAATGGGGGGATTGCACTGGGCATTTAGGGCGAGTCAACACCCTTTTCACTTTCTGCAAGCGCCACAGCTGTACGACACGCTGCCATCTGGATTGCCAACACATTTGTTGTGGTACCACCGCTGACACTGGTCACACTCAATCTGTAAACAACATGATTTTCCATAACATGAATGCAAGGATTTTAATTAGATTGATTATTCAGGTTGTTGAAATTTTTGTCATTCTCATCATTATTTTGAACATTTTCCACTCAATAAATCACATCTTTCTTCATATTTTTAAGGTGGTGACACAATGACATGTCTATGATTCTTCAGATAAGACCGAGGCAGTAAATAGAAATCTTACCTCTTCAAACCCGATTTGACATGATTTTAATACTTTCTATCATCATTGTTTATATGTTTATCTCTGGAACTCAGTACTATTTTTTTGGTCCTGAATGCAAACAAATGAAAAATAAATTGTTATTGTAATAGCTTACCCAGTCAGTGGTGTTGCTGTCGCTGTCTGAGCCCTTCTCTGTCTCGCTTTCTCCACAACAGTGGCAGAGCATACTGAGATCATCTGTCAACAATATAATGATGATTGTAATTAATTTTCATGTTAAAGACAGAGGGGAGTTTAAGAATGCATAAAGCAATCTTCTTCCAACACAAATATAATCAAGTCAAACATGTTTTAACATATTTGGTCCTCAGGGGGACTTGCAAGCCCTGTCCCAGCTATTTTGCATGCAAATAGCTGGGACAGGCTCCATCTCTTATGACCCTGAATTGGACAAGCAGTGTAGAAAATGGATGGATATGTTCTCTAAAATAATACTACATTTTGTCAAAGTTATGAGAAATGCTAATAAAGTATTATTGTCATTCCAATAACACTCTAAAATGCATCTTTATCTCTGTCAGCCCAGCATGGACTAAACCTGACAACTTACAGGTGCTTCAGTTTTTTCATATCATTGGAAAAAAGTTATGCTTTCCAGCACCAGCAAGAGCAAATTTATCAAAATATGGCTGTCTGACCTGCCCTTATAAAAGCTGAACTGGCTTACAAAGTGTCAAGTCTAGAACCACACTCGATGAGGAAGCTCACAGCAAGTTAATAGTCACTCCATGGACAACGCAGAGACAAAGTCTAGCTTTTTGCCACCCAACATGGTGTTGCATGGGACAGTGTTGTTAAAATTGGTCTGAACTGTGAAGTGATTTTTATAGTATTATAGATTATGATAAGAAGATATGATGCTGTGCCTTTACTGTGAACAGCAAGTCTTAGTATGTTTTCCTTTAAGATTTCTAAACTGTATGTTCAATCATTTTCTGAGTTTAGAACTACATGCATTTCATTTTTCAAATGCCTCTTGTGTTGAAAGAAATCATTTTTGGGGGTGTAAACATACCAGTGTCTCTCAAGACTGCCAGTGCCACCTCCATTCTGTATCCTTCCACTGCCTTGGCTGAATTGTCAAAGATGAGTGACTCCTCTGCCAGCACTTTCTCAGCATATTAAGGACATAAATTAAGTAATGGTGAAAAAGTACCCACCCTATGTATAATAATCTTTATTATATTAATGAAGGCAAAAAACAGGCTAAATGTTTATATCAATATGCAAAGCAATAAATAAGGGAAGTGTTAAAATATTCATACTTTCATGACAAAGACTCCACAGGATGTGGCATCCTTCTGTAAACTATGTGGGACAGTGCTGGCATTCCACCTGGACAACTTCAAAGTCCTCTGCCTGATGAATGCCCTACAAAGAATAAATAATTTATCCAAACTTATTTCGGAAGATAAGGCTAAATACAAGAGCTAATGAACAATAAATGATACAGTGGTAACCTGTTGGACTCCAGACACTGTTTGACCTTAGAGTGAGCATTGCCTGCTGGGTCAAGGACAAGGCTTCTTCTTTCTAATGGAAAGATGGCCTTGGAAATCAAAATAAAAACATTTAATAGTCAGCTCAGTGTTGTGATGTAAGATGTTCAAGGGTGTGAGTAGTTAACTTGGAACTGGCATGGAACATGTGATAGAAGAAAGAGCAAACTTACTGTAAATATCCAATGGCCAGGCTCGTTAACTGCTCCCAGGATTACGTCATACAACGCAGGGTCACACTTAAAAAAACACATAAAAATAAAATTTGCAGGGTGAGATTTTTAACAGATTTTATGAGCAAAGCAAAATGCACTTTTTGTTTATTTTTAATAAAAGCAAAAGACAAAATACTGTCTTACTTTCAGTCGAGTATTCTTCTTCCTCCATATGTCTGTCATGGCATATGAGTCAACAAAGAACGCTTGCTTGCCTCCTTTGTCATTGTGTCTTTTCACAAGTTTGTAGAGGTAGGCATTTATTAACTAGGGACGGTGAAAAAAAATATATTTTACTAGAGGCATGCTAGCTTTTGGATGCTAAATGGGGAAATAAGAGTCAAGGCCAAGTCAATTATTCAAGATTACCTCACTCTCAAGTTCCTTATTGGGACTTGTCCTGTTTATGTCCCAGAAAAATATTTTGTAAGGTCCAATCCGTGACAGGAGGACATGAACAGATTTGCCTTTCCAAGCCTCTTGAACATCTAACAAAAAGTAGAGAGGATTAGGTGTTCAATATTATAGATAGACAGACAGACAGACAGACAGACAGACAGACAGACAGACAGACAGACAGACAGACAGACAGATAGATAGATAGATAGATAGATAGATAGATAGATAGATAGATAGATAGATAGATAGATAGATAGATAACACAAATGTGTAAATAATACATTCTAATGGGAAGAATTTTTAAAAACCAGCAAATGAATAAATTCTTTAAGGGTATACCAATAACATTATTCTTACTGGTGTTCATTTGTATATACAAAAACATGGTCAATGAGCATCAGTAATGTTTCTCATTAAAATATTCTTTAAATTTTTTATAACAAAGTAATAACTGCCATGTAATTACTGTGATTTCAGTTAGATAATGGCGAATTCCATTAGTTTACAAATTGAGTCTATAATATAACTATTGTGTGTATCTTTAATGGCCTCACATTTCTCAGCATTGTTGGAAAAAGCAGATGTTGGTGGAGAGGTGCTTGCCAAGGATGTTTCAGTGGTGGCAGAAGTTACAGTGGCTGACGTGCAGGTGGTAGGAGTGGCTGGAGTGCGGGTGGTAGAAGTTGCTGGAGTGTAGGTGGTAGAAGTGGCTGGAGTGCAGGTGGTAGAAGTTGCTGGAGTGTAGGTGGTAGAAGTGGCTGGAGTGTAGGTGGTAGAAGTGGCTGGAGTGCAGGTGGTAGAAGTGGCTGGAGTGCAGGTGGTAGAAGTTGCTGGAGTGTAGGTGGTAGAAGTGGCTGGAGTGTAGGTGGTAGAAGTGGCTGGAGTGTAGGTGGTAGAAGTGGCTGGAGTGCAGGTGGTAGAAGTGGCTGGAGTGCAGGTGGTAGAAGTGGCTGGAGTGCAGGTGGTAGAAGTTGCTGGAGTGTAGGTGGTAGAAGTGGCTGGAGTGTAGGTGGTAGAAGTGGCTGGAGTGTAGGTGGTAGAAGTGGCTGGAGTGCAGGTGGTAGAAGTGGCTGGAGTGCAGGTGGTAGAAGTGGCTGGAATGCAGGTGGTAGAAGTGGCTGGAGTGTAGGTGGTAGAAGTGGCTGGAGTGCAGGTGGTAGAAGTGGCTGGAGTGCAGGAGTGCAGGTGGTAGAAGTGGCTGGAGTGCAGGTGGTAGAAGTGGCTGGAGTGCAGGTAGCAGGAGTGGCTGGAGTGCAGGTAGTAGGAGTGGCTGGAAGGCAGGTGCTGGGAGGAGCGGTTGGGGTGCACGTAGGAGTGGGTGGTGGAGATGTGCTTAGTCTCCCAGGGATCCTCGGGGTCTCCTCTTTGTATCTCTTAAGGTGGTCAATATTGACCTTGTAGACTGTTTTTCCACTATCATCGACAAGGTCAACACTTTTTCCATCAACCTTTGTGACCATGTATGGTCCGAGGAAGTCTGGTTCCAGCTTCCCCCCTTTTCGTTGTTGACTTCTACTGTTTTTTCGCCATACCATGTCCCCCACCTGCAAACTTTGAGGCTCAGCTTGTGCTTGTAGTCTTGCCCTCGTTTTTTGTTGAACTTTTTCTTGGTTACCCTGGACAATGTTTAGTATTTTTTCGTGCCGTCGTATGTCTACAGCCACTTCTTCTTCAAAGAAAGACTCCTCAAAAGAACCACCAACCTGTAAAAAGAGAAAGAACATGGCACAAAACGATATAACAATTTTTCTTAGACATTCATACCATAATCAAACATTTTTCCTACGATTGTTTAAAAATCAAAAATATGTTCTGTACAAGATATTAAAATTAGAAGTAGTTTACCTGAAAGTTTTCTGCTACCTCTGCCGGATAACGCGCTTCTCTTCCAAACATTAAAAAGAATGGAGAGAAGCGAGTTGTTAGCTGCTTTTTGGTGCGCAGACCAAACATTACTGGATCCAGGTAGAGATCCCAGTCTTTCCCTTTGTCCTGCACCAGTTTTCCCAAAGCTCTAAAAAATAATTTCATGGATATATTTTCAAGCAATCAGAAATTTTGAAAATTATATTACTACAAGTCTCCCACTGGCCTTGACAGAACACATTTTAAAAACAAACCTTTGAATGGTACCGTTGAGCCTCTCCACCAAACCATTTGTCTGTGGGTGGTATGGTGCGCATAGACTCCTTTTAAAGGTCCCATATTATGCAAAATTCACTTTTTAATGGTTTTGGAACAGTCATACTGGTCCCCCCGCATGTGTAGGAGACCCGTAAGTGTGAAACTCTTTCAGGCGCTCTCTCTCCCCCCTGCTCCACCTCTAGGGAAGTAAGCGCTGAATTGAGCGAGTTTGAAAGCCTGTACGTTAAGACGTCATAAGGGACAATAACCACTCCCCACAGAGCGATGGACCCGCTTACCGGCTCTCAAAGCCTGCCCTCTAAAAATCACCTAGCGCCCAGTGTTTATCCTTTTCGGCAACCCTCGTTAGCGGACATGGCTAAGCGACAGAAGCACTGTTCTGTTTGTGGCTGCATAAATGAACACGAAAACGTTTTTTTACTTCCATCCACTGAACCCACGAGGACTGAGTGGATTAATTTTATTTTTGGAGGAAATGTACCCGGGAAACTTCCAAAGGTTTTGCATGTCTGTGGCCAGCATTTCAAAGAGGACTGTTTCCACAACATGGGGGCATGGAAAGCAGGCTTCGCCAACCGTTTGAAGCTGAAGCCAGGTTCAATACCAACTGTCCGTGACACAGCTGGAGAGGTAAGAGCTGGCAGTTATTTTATCGTTTCGGCCTTATTAGTCTGATAGCTTGAAAATATATTAGCACTGTTGTAAATGTAGCCAAGTCACTGTTTCTACTGTTTGTATCCGGTGCCATTGTGCATCAGATTGATGAGCGTAGCTAGCTGTGTTCTCCGTGCGTCGCGGTTTGGGTCGGTAATGGGGGCTTCAGGAATGGGTTCCGGTGTTCCGGCGTTTGTTTATCCTTCACTACGCTGTAATCAGCGTCTAGTTACCGCTAAGGCCTAACCTGTCAATCACCTCATGACGGGCGATGCGATGGGCGGAGCCAACAGCTGAGCTGCTCCACCAGGGTTCCGCCCACCATAAACGGCACATTTCTGAAGCTGCTAAAAAGAGGGAGGTGAAGAGAAGCCGCTGCACTCAAACTGAGGGTCGATTTGTCCATACCATGGCGGAAATATTTCATTTAGATATTAATGAATGGTCTCAGATTGGGAATAAAGTGTATAATATGGGACCTTTAATTCCCAAAATCTGACACACTTCAGTGTTGATCTGTAAAAAAAAAGTACAAATAAAAAAGGGTATGTCATTTGAGTCTTTTTTTATAGAATTCTTTTTAACTAAAAATTGTTAAGGAGCTATTTAATGAAAACTGTAAAGTTTATGTCAGACATAGCTGGCAACACATACTTTGTTCAGGAACTCCTTCCCTTGATCAGTGAGGATTCTTTGGGGAACCTCAAACTGATAGACGAATTTCTGGATGCATCCTGTGACCTCTGCTGCTGTTTTTGACTTGATTGGATAGGCCTGGGCCCATCTTGTGCAATAGTCAATAATAACACAAATATATGTCAGTTACCACAAGCTTCCCAATCAAATCCATTCCTACCAGCTCAAATGGATGTTTGGTCTGTTAAAGGAAGGAAAAGATAAAAAATTAAATTTGTTCAAATGGGAATGAGTAGCAGTTTAGTCATGATAGTCATCATTACATAATAGGTTATTAAAGTTATTCTTGTGATAAAATTGTAGTGTAAACTTGACATTGCTATGAAAATGTGGCTAATTATGGTCAATTATACAATTTATTGCTTGACAGAAGAGAAAATATTTACCTTGATGGGTTTGTAATCTGTGCCAACTTTAAGATCAGCCCTGTATTGTTGGCAAACTGTGCATTCTGATACCTAGGAGGATAGAATATTTTCTTAATAAACATTTTTCAAATTTTTGTGTTTTAGGTTTGTTTTGTTGTTGTTGCCCCACAAGAAAAGCAGAAATTTGGCATATCAGTAATATGAAGTACATTTGTCTACGTTTTAACCTCAGGATGGAGTCAGCAAAATATGGATGTCCTCTTATTCTACTTGCCCATGGATTAATGTTAGTTAAAAAGTATGTTGATGTTATGATGTTGGGTAAGAAAATTTATGTACGAAAGCGTTAGTTTATTGGTGTATAATGACTACGTTTTATCTTTACTTTCTTTGATTTACTTGAAAGAAAAGAAAGGCTTGGTTCGGTTTAAACCATTCATAAAGGTAAGCTCTAAAAGTACAAATGGTAAAATATAGCCACCAAAGAAACACCTGTTATAAACTTGTTTCTAGTTCAACAGTACACGACTGTGATTTGAAATACGCTGAAAAATTGTGTAAGGGATTTATCATACCCATTTAGTTATATCATTTGTCATGGATGGCCAATAAAACCTTTGGGAAATGGCGTCCCTGGTTTTAATTTGGCCACAGTGAGCACCAATTTCACTCGCGTGGAACTCGATGAAAATCGAGTTTGCCTCGGATGCGCCGCAGACGACTTTGGCCTTGGCCTCTTTTTCAGAGCCTTTATGTCGAACATAATATAGCTCTCCGTCTATTAGAAAAAAAAACACATTCAAAGTTAATGTTTTTGTTTCAAGACAACTATTTGGCACATTTAACTACATGCTAGTGATACCAGATCATAAGCTAATGAAGCTTACCTGCCACGCAAAAGTTCGCTGCTCGTCTTCGGAGCATGTATCGCTGGTGCTTATCAAAGTTGTCAGGATACTCGCCTTTCAAAAGGAAATTGGTCAGTTCTGTATATTTATCTGGCTCCATGTTGACGAAGTCAAAGCGTGCTCAGTGTGTTACCAGAAAGGTGAAGATTTTCGACGTATATTACCATCAGGTCAAGGCGAAACTAATTGGTTCAGCTATTAGCAGTTAGGTGAGCTGTGATTGGTTGATGAAATGTAAACGCCCGTTTGCAGAAGACGATTGACAAAAATAGAAAACATCATATTAATCTTTTGGGGATTAAATTGATGGTTATTTTGGCCGAAAATCATTCGAAAAATATTGGGAGTTCTGAAACCTGTTTGAAAATCATTATTTGTGTTCTTTGTAGAGGACAACAGGAATGATTTTAGGTTTTATTATACTGAAGGTACAGTATGGTAACACTTTCTGATGGCTATCAGAAATGGTGACCTGGGCTTTTCTGTCCCTGTAGAGTGAGATACTTTTTAAAATTGTGTCCAAAATAAATAAGGGAGATGTAAGAGTTCATAAAAACACAAATTTTCTGCTGTGGGTTTATTATACTGAAGGTACAGTATGGTAACACTTTCTGATGGCTATCAGAAATGGTGACCTGGGCTTTTCTGTCCCTGTAGAGTGACATACTTTCATAAATTGTGTCCGAAATAAAGAGGAGAGATGTAGGAGTACATAAAAACACATTTTTTCTGCTGTGGGTTTATTATACTGAAGGTACAGTATGGTAACACTTTCTGATGGCTATCAGAAATGGTGACCTGGGCTTTTCTGTCCCTGTAGAGTGAGATACTTTTTAAAATTGTGTCCAAAATAAATAAGGGAGATGTAAGAGTTCATAAAAACACAATTTTTCTGCTGTGGGTTTATTATAATGCAGGTACAGTAAGGTAACACTTTCTGATGGCTATCAGAAATGGTGACCTGGGCTTTTCTGTCCCTGTAGAGTGAGATACTTTTTAAAATTGTGTCCAAAATAAAGAAGGGAGATGTAAGAGTTCATAAAAACACAATTTTTCTGCTGTGGGTTTATTATAATGCAGGTACAGTAAGGTAACACTTTCTGATGGCTATCAGAAATGGTGACCTGGGCTTTTCTGTCCCTGTAGAGTGAGATACTTTTTAAAATTGTGTCCAAAATAAAGAAGGGAGATGTAAGAGTTCATAAAAACACAATTTTTCTGCTGTGGGTTTATTATAATGCAGGTACAGTAAGGTAACACTTTCTGATGGCTATCAGAAATGGTGACCTGGGCTTTTCTGTCCCTGTAGAGTGAGATACTTTTTAAAATTGTGTCCAAAATAAAGAAGGGAGATGTAAGAGTTCATAAAAACACAATTTTTCTGCTGTGGGTTTATTATAATGCAGGTACAGTAAGGTAACACTTTCTGATGGCTATCAGAAATGGTGACCTGGGCTTTTCTGTCCCTGTAGAGTGAGATACTTTTTAAAATTGTGTCCAAAATAAAGAAGGGAGATGTAAGAGTTCATAAAAACACAATTTTTCTGCTGTGGGTTTATTATAATGCAGGTACAGTAAGGTAACACTTTCTGATGGCTATCAGAAATGGTGACCTGGGCTTTTCTGTCCCTGTAGAGTGAGATACTTTTTAAAATTGTGTCCAAAATAAAGAGGAGAGATGTAGGAGTACATAAAAACACATTTTTTTCTGCTGTGGGTTTATTATAATGCAGGTACAGTAAGGGAACACTTTCTGACAGCGGGTTAACTACGTGTTAAACACCTTGAAGTCTTATATATATATATATATATATATATATATATATGATGACATAGATATTTTGACGATATATAGGTGCTAAGTAGCCTACTGCTTAGTTTAAAAAAATAGACTCCGTTTTAGATTTTATGGGTAGGTACCACACAGTAAGGGGTCTCAAATGGGATAGGCTACTATTATGGTAAGAAGTCTCTCTGCTGAGCATTACTCCTCAAATACAGCATACATGTTTATAATGGTATTAGTTGAACTGAGCGATAATTGGCAACTTGACAGCCATGGAAACAACAGAGGTAATGTTATTTTCCTCCGTAATTTTCGTAAATGCTCTTGTTCTATCCCGTCTACCAAGACGGTCATACAGAAAAAGAACCCACTATCACCCCCTGCAGTCACAGTATCTGATGGGTCACAGATTTTGGTGTAACACCGGCGAGAACCTCGGTGGATGCATCTCCGCCAGGGAAAAACAGCGCGGTCCGAGTGGAGGTGAAGCACAGATGGCGACGGTCCAGCCTGCTGAAAACGGAGTCGGAAGAGCTCTGCCTCTGAGTACTGGAGGATCCCGGTCACTGGTAGAACGATGGATGAATGGAGAACCCAGGCGAGGACAGACCAGAGGTAAATCCCACCAGAAGCGAGAATGAACCGCATGTCAGCTGTAGGTTGCTTCCAAAAGCCGTTGGTGTAGCAGCGGTTAGCTCCTACTAATCCGAACAGTTGGTAACTTTGGCAGGCTGGTGAGTCACACAGGAGTCTAAGAATTCAAGAGTAGAGTGGTGCTGCAGATACCAGAGCGAAAAACAAGTGTCCTGACTAGCGTTTAAGAAATCAGGAAACAAAGCCAAAGCAAAGCAAAGCAAAAGCAAAGTTGCAAGTGTCAGATCGACAGAGCGGCAGCCAGTATGCGCCAGCTGCAGTCACCTGAGACTGCAGTCAATGCTGCCCTTACCACTAACCCTTTCTCTCTCAAGCCCTTAAAGCCCTTAAATACATGTTTTTGTGCACCATAAGTGTTTATCAATGCAGAAAATTTAAATACATTCTCTCCTGATGCCGTGTATATATCTTTATATTTTTTTTGCGTCATATTTTTCAGTCTGTTTAGTTTTCTCTGATCTCTATTACATTTTCTCATCTATTACATCACAGTATTTGCTGTGGATCTGCTAAATAAGGTCATGGACTTCTGGGTGTCCAATTTTTAAATTTTTTTTTTTTTTACCCGAAGCGATTTTGTAGCCCACGTTTAGTTATGCGGAAGTTATAAGTAGACAAGTCAAAATGGGCGGTTGCTGAGTGTATCAACTCACACAAATCCTTACATCGCCTACCGGCATCAGAGCCTCTTCGGAGTCCCTGGTTGGATTTAATTTTTCATGGAAATGTACCAACATCAGTGCGGAAAGTCCTTTTTGTTTGCACAAAGCACTTCAAGGACGAGTGCTTCAGCAAACTCTGCCAGTATTAAGATGGATTTGCAGAAAGACTGCGTGTGAATGAGGGTTCAGTTCCTTCTCTCTATTGAAACTATGGACACAGCAAAGCGGTAAGCTCCAAATAACGCAAAAATTACGTCAAGCTTTATTTTAGACATGCATTTTGTGTGTTGATATGATGTACCGGCCGTTGTTTTGATAGCATTGTGCGTTCTGCTTCTGTTAGTGCCGTGTGCTAACTTTTAGCTTCCTACCTGAGGATATAACTGTACTGTGTGCTTTGAATAAAATGATTTGGCTTTGGTTTTTGCATTTGTGGAACACACGATCCAAATGCATTCAGTGACTTTCTTGATGCTTGCGTTAGTTAACTCCTTCACAATGTTGAGGCCTTGTGTATCTTATTCATATTGTAGTAGAGGGGAAAAAGTAGGGCGCGGGGTGGGGAGACAACAGCTGGTAGAGATGGCATGGGATGATAAAAATACATGGAAGTGTATGGGGAACTTATCAGTGAGGGATAAACAGAAAGGAAGAGGGGGGGACTCGAATATGTAAGGCTGGACGGACGCTTTTTTCTTTGTTGACATTTCTAGTAAACTTGTCAATGAAATGTTTCTCTGCTAATAGATAATCATACCACTGCTATCAAACTACAAATATGGCCGAATGGGGTGGAGTGGAACTCTCTGCTACCTGGAGGGAGGCGGGGCATGAAATTCCTCATTCACATTTAAAGAGACCGCACGAAAACGAGTCGCTCTGAAGACGTGCCTCAGAACAGGGGTTAACAAGGAGTGTGTGGAGCTAGAATAACTAGGAATTCAGACCAAAGCATTGCAGTTCTACTTTATATAGACCATAAATTAATGATTTACATGTGAAAAGGAAGGATTTAAAAGCATGATGTGTCCACTTTAAGTTCACATGATTAAAATCCCCTGCTAAGATGTGTGCTGCATCAGCGTGTCTGTTCTGCTGTTTGCTAATGCTGCTGTATAGTAGTCCATTGGCCATGTTAGCATTTGCGTCAGGCGGAATGAAAATAACTGTCACAAACACCACCGTTAGCTCCCTTGGACGATACACAGGCACATTTAACCATTACAAACTCCAGGTCCACGGAGCATTGATTGTCCACTGTCACAGTGTCAGTACACCAACTGCTGTTTATGTACAATCAGCAAGAGATCAGGTGAGATAGGAAAGTGAATCTCAAACAGACACACACACACACACACACACAAACACACACACACACACACACACACACACACACACACACACACACACACACACACAAAGGAAACTACTTTACAAAATAAAACAGGAAACAAGAAAAACTCCATCCAAGAGACTCCATCAAACCTAAACCCAAGAACATGTAAAATACAAGCACAATACCCACATTTCATGAAAGCATAAGGTCAAAATAAAATTAAGAGATTTTGTGATTTTTGTACACATAAATAAACAATATTGTTTTTGCAAGATTATAGTGGATCTGATACCTGCACAGAACTGAGAAGAACAGCTCATATAATACGAAGAATGAAAGAAGTTTGAATTAGAAAATCACATAATGTATGTTTGTTAGATCCTTGATCTAAAACCTGCTGGAGATCCTGAGCTGGTGGTCCCTGGGTGTCACATTCTCTGGTCTGCTTGTGCTTTGTGTGAATTCACATCCCAATTTCTGCCACAAAGTGGTGACACTAGACCATGATGTTTAAGACAACTGAGGTTCTGCTGGCTCTAAATTTGCACCTTGTTTCAGTGTTGGATTGTTTTAGTATTAGAGGTTACCGAAATATATTACTTAATACTATTTAAACACGAAGAAAATAATTTATTTTCCAATTTAATCATGAGATTACATTTTAAAGGCCACAATTTATAGCCGACTGGTCTTTTCTCAGCTATGTTTTTATTCAGAATCTCTCCATGTGATCATCAACTCCTTTGACTGTAAGTTTTAAATCTTCCCTTTCAATTTGTCCAAAGAATTAGACTGAAAATCGTTAAGTGGTTTTCACTTCAGCATCTTGACTGATGTCAGAACCTCTTCAGAAACAGTTTCTGTGTACTGTCTCACATATTTTTTTACGAAAGCCAATCTGGTACGCTATTTTGTGTGTTTCCATAATAAAAGGGGCCCATACAACCAAACCATACCGCACCATTTATGGACCACCTTCAGTTGTAGGTCCATAGAGGTGCATATTCTGGCAGAGGGGTCTGCCAGAATATGCACCTCCCCAAGTAAATCAGATCCTATTGGTCCCAGCATTTGTTACTTTTGGGAATAGAGTCAGACTGTTATTATTGTTAGTTATGAATGTGGTGGCTGTAAGACATCTGGAGTCAGAAATAGAAGGGGGTGCATAATCTGGCAGAAGGGTCTGCCAGAATATACACACCCCTAGTAAATCACATTTCTTATTTTGAGAGTACATTGATGTTTTTGTTTTGTCTGCAAACCAGTATGCAAAGCATTTCTAATTCTGACTGTGTAATTCCTAACTTTGGCAGATCTTGTAGGAAACAAACAACTTTTTGCTATGTTGCTATCATTACTGATATGGGGAAACACTCATGGTTCAGGGTCAGAGACGCATCTCATTCCTTTAATAAATACACCCCATCAATGTACAGAAAAGAGAAAAAAGAAACACAAGTTGTTCTTGGTGTTCCAACATCTTAATAACTTATTAATTGTGTAACTTTCTATTTACTAATATATGCTCAATATATGCACATATGCATTACACAATTCAGAAACATGACAACACCTCAAAGTGACAGAAGACGTACGGAGCACTGCATTAAAGATTAAAACCTCAATAGATTTACTAAACTGATGATAAACTGAGACATTTTAGAAAAGAAAAAGCACAGATCAACAAGAGAAAAAAGAGGAGCATTAAACCAAAAACATTTCTACAACTTAAACAATACACATGCTGTTTACACACTTCTTCAGTCTAACCTGGACCAAGACACCTGCTGCTTAAACAATCTGATTAGCAAGAAAAACACAGCTCTGTTCTTCTCAGGCTCTCAGAGAAACACATTAAACCAATGATACACAGTCATTCTCACTATATAGAAATATTTTCTATCATCTGCAGACAGAAAGTCAGTGATGTACTTACAGAATAACCCCAGCACACAGAGAAAAGAGTGATCCATCATCACATCCAGTCCTGCTGCACAGCCAGTCAGAAAGTCTTCTAATGTGCATCAACAGTAATGATGAAGGAGATGTTACATCTGACATGCATGTAAGACTAATGTCTTTCTAACTTCTCTTCTTAAACAAATGCCACCTCCGTTTCCTTCCCTTTTACACTGAGCTCAGACAGCGTTGGTAGTTTTGACCACAGCAGTTATGTCATGGTTACATTTCCAGTCCACTGCAGAAACATTTTAGCTGTTTTCATGTACAGAGGTCTGTGCAAGGTCTTAATTAATATAATCCCTAAAGAAATATTACAATGCCTATTGATAAGGGACGTGTTGTGTGGATGGTGTGGACAGCTCTGCTCTTCCTGTGAATGAGGACATTTCTAGTTTTACTGGCTGTAAAGTGACAGCAGAAAGCGGTGAACAAAGCGCTTTTATAATGTATAAAAACTTATGTCTTAATGTTCAGGAAACAGGTACCAGAAATGGGTTGCGTGTAAATCAAGATGCTCAATCTGTTGATAAAACTCAAAAGAAGATGGGTTTTTCTACCCTCAGGCAAGAGGCAGGTCCAACATGCTAAGATATATATTTTTTTAATTTAAAGAAAAAAAAGTTGCTAAAACAGTGACAAACACTGAAACTACATAATGAGGAACTGGTGTGTCACAAACAGTTTTCTGTAACGAGTTCTGCGATCATTTCAGATCTTTTGTGACATATGTGCTTCTGGTTTGTCACTCCATGCTAATACTTCTGCCTCTGCCTGCGGTCTATTTTTCCACCATGCGTTTCCATGTAAAGCAGATTGAGGTTACGTATAATAATTTGCTGGATTAGAGAGGATAGAAATGACTAGAAAGGACAGTACAAAGTAGGGAAGTCACAGTTACTTAATTTCACATTTAACTGCAGTATTAAACGACACTATTAGTTCATCGTAAATATTCCTGAATATTGTCACTTTCCATAAAAGATCATGTTTAAATTATAGCAGCAGATCAGGGCAACTTGCCCATAAAACAAAAACATAGTTATTTGAAATATCAGATGGATTATCCTACGACCATCAAATTTGAGACTTGCAAATTTTTAGAATCTTCATATATAAAAGAGGATAAAGTGGTTTTTGGTGGATTTGGATTACTGCTGTGGCACCTACACGTCCAAAATCGGCTTCTCTCTCCGAGATAATACCAAGTTTGGATTTTACTATGGCATGAATAATCACTTTGTCATTTTTGTGTTAATGCAAAAAAATAAAAGTAAGGCATTATTTCCACAGATTTATCTCTTTGTATTAATGCATTAATTTTGACAGCCCTAAATAAAACTTGAAGGTTGTGATGTTATACTATGATGTTAGCCTGTCTGCTAGATTCTGCCTCGATCTTATGGAGCGGAAGTGTTGCAAGTATTGTTTGAATATGTTGCTTCAGCCAAAATGCCAAACACTCATGACTGAGTTGCCACCTGTGGCTCTAACACCCTCATCAAATTTGCAGATGATACAACCGTTGTGGGGCTGATCAGCAGCGATGACGGGCACCATACAGAGAGGAGGTCCAAGCACTCACAGCCTGGTGCAGTGACAACCACCTCAACCTCAACATGAAGAAGACAAAAGAAATCATCATTGACTTCCAGAAGTCCACTCTGCACTCAGGCCTGGGCATCAATAAGGAAGAAGTGAAGCGGTTCACAAACTTTAAGTTTCTCAGACAGCACATCTCTGAGAACCTGGGCAGGACTGTGAACACCACCCACATAAGCCCAGTAGCGTCTCTTTTTCCTGAGAACGCTGAGGAGGAATAAACTCCCTCTATCTCTGCTGAAAAACTTCTACCACTGCACAGTAGAGAGTGTCCTGACCTGATAATATACAGTTTGGTATGCCAGCTGAGAAGAAAGAACTGCAGCAGGTCATCAAGACTGCTCAGTGGATTATTAGCTCCGCCCTCCCACACCTAGAAGAGATCTATTCAAGCCGTCTCCTCAAGACTTTTACGAATCAAACATCTGGGTGAGACACCATTGCCACAGTAACTACTGAATTTGCTTACACTATGAGAACACAGCATTTGGCGCCCTCAACATGACCGGTAGGCTATGTTTCCTTTTCTTTATATTGTTATCTTTTATAGAGCTTTGCAAAAAGCACACTTTAAAACTCAAACCATATAAACTTTGGATTTGGAGCTACAGAGGAGCAGGACAACCTATGGGACCTTTTCGACAGTTGGTTTGTATTGACCTTTAATCACCCTTAGCATTTATTTTTGATGCCTTTAAAGTTGGTTAATTGTCATCTATTCTTGGATTTCAGGTGCAACCTAGAGAAGTTGTGAGCCAGAAGAGGAGCAGATTGCAGCCAATCATCAAAGAAATGTTTTTTTTTTTTAATAATAAAAAGCCGGAATATTTTTTAATACAACATTATAAATAAATAGTAATCTTGTCTGAACCAGTCAAAATTCTGGCTGCAGAGACTTGAGCAGATTGAAGGATTATGAGATAAGTATTTGGACAACATACTAAATGGCATTACAGTAGTCAAGCCTGGAAGAAATAAAAGCATAACTTTACCAGAGAATTCCCATTTACCACCAAAATATGGAGGAGATTTATTGACATTCAGACACAAAGTTGTTTCTGAGAACATAATATGTTGCTTTTGGATGTTCTGTAATCACTTTTTGTCAGTTTATTTTCTCGTGTTTTTAGAGAGTTGAGCAGGATAGGAAACATATTCCCTAGAGTTTTACTTAATTTTTTAAGTTAGTTAATGGTCAAAAATGAATAAATGTACAAATTTCATTTATCATAAAATAACTCATGTGAAAAATATTCATCACTAAAATGGTGTTACAGTAATTTTTGTATTTTTTGTAATGGAAATTATATTAAAGCACATTAACTAGTTCAGACATCCTATATGCAAAAATGAAAGAATGTCATAATTGATCTTATCTGTAAAAGTCCAGCAGCTCAGAAAAGAAACATTTTTTGGACGCTCATTGTTATAATCTTAACAAGTGTGGAATAGGAACGCATGGCGTGTTAAATAGTGCAGCAAACCATGAATCTACCCAGAACAACACCACCAGGTGCCAAACTCAGGAAACGAAAGAGAAAAGAAAAAAATAGAAAAGAGTTCCAGCATTAGAGAACCAATAAATAATTTATCTAAATGCAGTCGACAATCTAGTGTCGCTTCTTTCAACCATGATGCCTAACGTCCCACAAAATGTGAGATAGCAGTAAGTTATTGTGTGTTAATGCATGCCATAGGGAAGTAGGGCTGGTTTGTGTATCTTTGAGATGAAGTAGATTAGATTAGATTAGATTAGATAAACCTGGATGTTCACCTGCGTGAGAGAGGATGCTTTCCTCTGGAAGTCCACAATCATCTCCTTTGTCTTGCTGGTATTTAGCTGGAGCTGGTTACGCTCACTCCAGCTGACAAACTCCCTGATGACTGTCCTGTACTCCAGATCGTCCCCCTCAGAAACACAGCCAACAACGACTGTGTCATCGGAGAACTTCTGGATGTGGCAGTGTGTGTTATTTTAAGTGAAGTCCGAAGTGTAGAGAGTGAAGAGGAAGGGAGAGAGCACCGTACCCTGAGGGGCACCTGTGCTGCAGAGCACCACGTCAGACTCACAATGCTGCAGCCTCACATACTGTGGTCTGTTGGTGAGATTGTCCTTAATCCATGCAGTCAGGTGTTGGTCTACTCCCATACTTTCCAT
The DNA here is from genome assembly GCF_017639745.1 of Melanotaenia boesemani. Taxonomy (NCBI): domain Eukaryota; kingdom Metazoa; phylum Chordata; class Actinopteri; order Atheriniformes; family Melanotaeniidae; genus Melanotaenia; species Melanotaenia boesemani. The sequence continues at coordinate 25,797,051 of NC_055686.1, forward strand.
CTTCACTCTTAGCGGTGAAGGCTGGATAGTATTAAAAGATCTGGAGAAGTTGAAAAACATGACTCTCACAGCACTTCCGCTGACCTCCAGGTGTTGCAGTGATCTGTGCAGCAAGTAAATCACTGCGTCGTCCACTCCAATCCCAGGCCGGTAGGCAAACTGCAGGGGGTCCAGCTGAGTGTCCACCAGGGGTCTTAGCTGTTTCAGAATGATCCTCTCCATGGTCTTCATCAGGTGAGAAGTCAAGGCAACAGGCCTGAAGTGGTTGGGCTCCTTTGGGCGCTGTATCTTCGGTACTGGGACCACACAGGAGGTCTTCCACAGGGCCAGGACTTCTCTAGGCTCAGGCTCAGATTGAACACGTGCCTGACCACACCACAGAGCTGTTCAGCACAGTCCTTGAGTAGTCTGGGACTGATGCCGTCTGGTCCTGGGGCCTTCCTTGCCTTGATCTTTTTAAGTTGACTTCTCACCTGATCGTTTGTTATGGAGAGGGGGGTGGAGGATAACTGAAGTGGTGATGTGGGGGTGATGAGTGGTGAGAGTGTTAGATGCTGGATAGAGGGGGGTGGTGAACTAGTTGGAAGGGGGGCAGTGAGCTGGTGGGCATCAGATGTTGAGGGTGGCAGGTTGAGGAGAGGGGGGAGGAGGGCGGCTAACCAGAGGAGGTGTGAAGAGGTGGCAGTGGGGGTGAGAGACGGAGGTGAGGCAGAATCAAATCTGTTGAAGAACAGATTTAATTCATCTGCCCAGTCCTTGTCCCCGCTGATTTGGTCTCTCCCCACTCCTTTTCCGTGGCCTGCGATGTTCTGCAGTCCTCTCCAGACGTCCCTGGTGTTGTTCTGCTCCAGCCTCCTCTCCAGTTTCCTCCTGTAGGAATCCTTCCCCTTCCTGATTTTATATCGGAGCTCCCTCTGAACTCTGCGCAGCTCCTCCTTGTCCCCCGAGTTAAAGACTCTTTTCTTCTCATTTAGTAGGGCCTTAATCTCAGAGGTTACCCAGGGTTTGTTATTGGGAAAAAAACGCACCGACTTGGATGGCACAGTGTTTTCCATACAGAAATTAATGTAATCCGTGATGCAGTGGGTCATACTGTCAATGTCACTGCCATGGGGGCTACAGAGTGCATCCCAATCTGTTGACTGGAAGCAGTCTCTGAGCCTAGCACTGCACTCCTCAGACCACTGTTTCACAGGCCTCCTCACAGGGGGTTGTTTATTCACCACCGGGGTGTAGTCTGTGACGAGGTGTATGAGACTGTGATCTGAGCGACCCAGCGGGGGGAGGGGAGATGAGGTGTATGCATCCTTAATGTTTGCATAAAGAAGGTCCAAAGTTTTATTGCCTCTAGTGTGGCATTTCACGTAATGTCAAGTAATAAAGTAACTGGCTAAAATTCTGTTTGATTTTATTTATTTTATTTTGTGTTGCCTTCAACCATTACTAACAAATAATGTAAACTAGTAACTGCAGTTTCTCCCTGTGTGTCAATAACACCCAGACGGTTACTTAATACAAGCACCAGAATAAGAAAACTGGAACCACAAAATGTGTAACTGCAGCTTTTTCTAAGTGAATAGATAAATATTATTGCACCATCAAGTTGATGAGCAAATGTTATCTTATTATTACCATTGTATTAAAAACCTGTTACTAATCATAAAGCAGCATTCTGAGAAGCTTGTATATTTGTCTTCTTACGTAAATTACATTTCCTATAAGAGAGGGAAGTTAATGATATGCCAGCCATTTATGTTTTAGTTGGCAAGCTTCAAGTTCTCTGTGAACAGTTTTTATCTTAAAAATGTCATCAAATAATTTCACATTTTCTGTTTTTTTTTTGTTTGCTTTGTTTTTTTTTTTTTTTTTTTGTGCAGTGCAATGATTCTGAAGTGTATTTAAAGCAATAACAAAATAACTATATATGGGTGGGCCTGGGGGTGGTGCGCTATGGATCTGGGATCTCTCGCTATTCTCCTTCCTGTCCTTTCCTTCCATCCTTGGTTGTCTGGTGGGTGGGTGTCTTCTGAGGTCGGTGGCAGCTTGTTGGCTGCAGTCGCTGTGTGGCCTGGTCATGGAGGGCAGCTGCCTCTGGCCTGTCTTGCCCTGGGGGGCTTCCTGGGGAACGGGGGTGCCTCCAGCTGCTAGCAGCTCACCATCCGGAGGGAGGTTCTCTTCCCTTCAGACTTTCATCTCTGGACCCCTCTTCTTCCCCGCTCTCTCTCTCTTTCTCTCACACACACACACAGACACACACACACGTAGGGATTTACGAGGCGTGCACGTCATGCGGGTAATCACTGTCCACTGGTCCACCTGGGGTGTCCCCCATGGCATGGTGGGTGGGTTATGGGTGACGTGACTGTGTGATAGTGAGGGCTTGTGGGTACGGCACAGGGGAGGGTGTGAGTGTGGGGTCATATGGGGTGGAGATTGGAGTAGGCAGACGGTGGGGGAGAGGGGTCGATGGTGCCCTGGTTCCTGGGGTGTGCGGCTGGAACGTCGGGGTGTGTGCTGGCCTACGCCGGGTGGTTGTTTGGGGGGGGGGGGGTGTGCTGATCCTCCTAGGCATGGTGCGGGCCCTCTGCCTTTGGGGGGTGGGGGGGGGGGGGGGGCCTCTGGGCTCCTGGGGCCCTGGGCCCTTCGCTCAGGCCTCCCTGGATGGCCAGATCCTGGCGTGGCCGGCGGCTGCTGATCTTGGACCACTGGGACTTGTGCCCCAAGACCGCGGGGGGCTCTTGCTGGGGCTCTCCTCTGCCGCCCTTCGAGTGGGGCTGGAGTCGTGTTTAGGGTGGGGTAGCTTGGGTTGGTGCTCCAGTGCTGCTGCTGAGGGCCTAGGTCTCTGGGCTGCCCTGGTCTGCCTCTGACTTCCGTAGAGGTGTGGTCGCATTTGCATGGTCTCACTCACCACTGATCACTCCTTATTCCTCATCCTCTGCATGCTGACACAGTCACTGAGTTGTCCAGTGGGTTTATACACTGCTTTTATGTGAGATCTTGAATCTCTGTGGTCTTTGATTTTCTTCCGCAATGAATTTTGTTTTTTGCCCTTGTCATCCATATGAAGAGATTAAACACCCACTCCACTCAAATTGACACCCTCAGTCCTTGCTCTGTCTGAACACCCAGTAAGCCGACTTTGCGACACACATTGCATCCAAGCTTTTTCTCTTTGGCAATAAGCCAGTTATTCTGTGAGCAAAAATATTGCACTTGATCCTTAAGCCAACAGTCTGGTCACTTCTCATCTTGTCTTATGTCATTGTTTATGTCTCTTTCGGTAGCGGTGTCTACAAGGCAAGGCGAGGCAGTTTATTTGTATAGCACATTTCATGTACAGGACAATTCAGAGTGCTTTACATAAAACAAAGACATTACAGATATTTAGAAATAGTAAAAGGCATCAACACATAATCACAATAAAATAATAAATTACATTAAAATGATTAAAAGCAAGATAAGTTAAAAAAGTTACCGTGCAGATTTCATGCATAAGTGCATGAGAAAAAAAATGTTTTTAACCTGGATTTAAAAATGTCTACATTTGGGGAAAGTTTAATCTCCACTGGCAGTTTGTTCCATTTGTTTGCAGCATAACAGCTAAATGCTGCTTCTCCATGTTTAGTCTGGACTCTGGTTAGTTGACCAGAGTCTTTGGATCTAAGAGCTCTGCTAGGTTTATATTCTCTGAACATATCACAGATGTATTCTGGGCCTAAACCGTTCTGGGATTTGTAAACAAGCAGAAGGGTTTTAAAATCTATTCTTTGACTGACTGGAAGCCAGTGTAAAGATTTCAAAACTGGTGTGATGTGTTCAGATCTCTTAGTCCTGGTTAAAACTCTAGCAACAGCGTTTTGGATGAGCTGCAGATGTTTAGTGCTCTTTTTAGGAAGTCCTGTTAAAAGACCATTACAGTAATCCAGCCTACTGGAGATGAATGCATGGATGAGTTTCTCTTGGTCTCTTCTGGGAGACTAAACTTTTAATTCTGTTGATGTTTCTGAGCTGGTAAAAAGCTGTCTTAGTGACAGCTTTGATGTGGCTGCTGAAAGTCAGGTCTGAGTCTATCAACACTCCAAGTTTACGAACTTGGTTGGTGATTTTAAGAGCTCGAGTGTCCAGGTGTTTACCAATGCTGACCCTCTTCTCTTTGCTACTAAACAGAATAATCTCAGTTTTGTCTTCATTTAATTGTAGGAAATTCTCCTTCATCCAGGTGTTTATTTGCTCCAGACACTGACACAATAAGTCTATTGGACTGCAGTCATCTGGTGACAGAGACACAGGAACAGATGTTTATGTATCAAGAATCAAGAATCAAGAGTCTTTATTGTCATTGTGCAAGGCACAACGAAATTTTGTTTCAGAAGTTCTCGGCTTAAAAGGCACACAGTAACACACGAAGATAAAGTATGGAAAGGCAAAAGGCAATATATCTTTAGATAAATATATATATATATATATATATATATATATATAAAAGAGTAAAAGGAATAAAATGGAATAACAGTGCAAATCAAACAAGTATTTAAAGTGTTTAAAGTGACTGGCATGGAAGTGATCCACATATTGCAGCATATTGTCCCAAAGTGCAGTGCAGTCTGAGTGTGTCTGCCTGTCTGCAGGAGTTTAGTGTTCAGTCTATGGATGGGGGGTGGGGGGTGGGGGGAGATGGGGTGATGGATTTCACAGCTCTGGGGAAGAAGCTGTGTTTCAGTCTGTTGGTGTGGGCTTTGATGTTTCTGTATCTCTTTCCAGAGGGAAGAGGTACAAACAGTTCGTGTCCTGGGTGGGTGGGGTCTGCAGCTATACGACTGGCCCTTCTCTGGACCCGGCTGTCGTATATTGAGTCCAGGAGCGGGAGAGGACTCCCTACAATCCCCTGTGCTGTTTTCACCACCCGGGCCAAGACCTTCCTGTCGTGTGCAGTGCAGCTCCCGTACCACACTGTTGCACTCAGACAGAGAATGCTCTCTATGGTGGCTCTGTAGAAGTTTGTCAGAAGCTGAGAGGAGA